>NW_006194689.1:0-1093 GCF_000334495.1 Tupaia belangeri chinensis | reverse complement strand
AGTGCCCTTAACTACCACACCACCTGCTGCCCCCTCCAAAAAAAGTTTTAAGTGCATTTGCAGATATAAATTCAGACATGAAGCTAACTTACTACATTTTAAAACACTCTAGTGAAGAGATTGCTCTGGATGTTAGTATGAAAATGTTGGAAGAGTATAATTAAGATTTAAGATTAAAAAAAGGACACAACTGAGAGATTCAAACCCAATTTTGTAGTCTTCTAAGAAATCTATTTACAAAATCTCTCAAAGTTTTCTTTATTTAGTATAATTAAGTAGGAAATTTTGTTTAGTGAAAGTTCTTTAGACACATACAAGTCATGTTATCTCTTGCTGCATTTGACTGATATCTAAGCTGGCATTTGTGTTAATTGGCAATGAATAAGGTAGTAGTCATTCCTCTATAGCTCTTACACTGCCAAATCACGGGAGTCTTTTCCAACTGCCTGCCTAGGAAGACCAACTGCACAGTAGTAAACACATACAAACAAACAATATTGTAATTAAAATTAAAACATATTCTTTGATATTATTTGGGATTCTGTAGCATTTTTGATTGTGCTTTCTGCCTTATGGAGTTTATGAAATTTGGGAAACTAGTTACTGAATTTTAATATGTGAAATCTACACCTAAAAGAAGTAGATCATGACCCCATAGAAGTCTAAAAATACCCTCTGATGCCCTCAGACCTTGCTTCTGTTACAATATTCTTCTTAGGTTGCCAAATTAAAAATTACTTCTAATGCAGACTGTAATATGTGAGGGAGATTTGGTGTCCTTGTTCATTTTGTTGACCCATGAACCACAGGAATATTTAATACCTTAGGTAAAACATCAAATTTCTGCTTCCTTTCTGCTGAATAAGAAAATCTATTTATAGACTACATAACATGAAAAGTATGACAGGGTTTTCTTACAGGCAATAAAACTGTAATGCAAATCTTCCCCTGTGCTGAAAAACAACTTTATAAGTGTAATTGTGTAGCTTAAAAGAGGCACGCTTAACAAAATAGGTCTTTCCGTCTTTTTTTTTTTTAACATCCACAAAATTTATTGAAGAATATTTATTTTTCCATCCAGAGTACACTGTAT
>NW_006194688.1:0-1093 GCF_000334495.1 Tupaia belangeri chinensis | reverse complement strand
CCCCGAGTCCTGCTCTGAGTGGTGCCTGGTGTCGTGTTGGTCTGTTCTCTGCAACACCGCGTGCAGGAGGACACGGCTCCCCACGCACGAAGCTTCCCGCCCACGGGAGCCCCAAGTCACTGCTCCGTGTCAGTTTCCCTTTTCAGGACGTAGTCCTGGGACACACTGACTTCGCTGTTGTTCACCGGCCCGACGTGGCTGTGAATCACCTCCTGACCACGTGGGAGAGAAGACAGCCTTTCGCCACCTCGTGGGCACCTCAGCACCTGGGCGCTGGCCTCTCCAGAGCCCGGGCCTTGGCTCCGTGTTGCTCCTGGCAACCAGCAGGCTCCTCGGGACGAGGACAGCTCACCCGGCGGCTCAAGACGGTAGAGGGGTCTTCGGAAATGAAAAAACCGTGCCTGGAGTTCACATTTCAGCATCAAAATGAACTCGTACTACACTTCCATGTCCATGGACTTTCCGGCCCCTGGTACTCCCTGGAGGTGACGCTGGTTGGCTGTGTCCCGCCCCGAGGCGCCACGCTGTTTGCTGTGAAACCTCAGGGCTGCCCCGCCCCAGCGCCGCCTTCACGAGGAGACCACATTTTCTGGTCACACTGGGGGCAAGCGGGTATACACTGCGCTTGGGTGAGGGTCTGAGGGCAGGTGGGCGAAGGCCGGGGCGACAGGAGGGCACCCGGAGCCCCGTGTCCCCTCTGAGCAGTCCCATTGCTCCTCTGCCCCTCGCCTTCCTGTGAAATGTCGGAGCTGGGCGAGCATTTCCTGCCCGTGCCGATGTGGGGACAGAGTTACTCCCGAACACTCCTCAGCTGTGCTAGGGACCCGGACGCAGGTGAGAACACGCTGGCCAAGCGGTCAGGTGCAGGGGCCTCCGTCACCCGGTGCTCTGAGCTGGTCCCTGCGTGTGCTGGCTGCCGGGTGCAGCGAGGGGCCTTCCGTGACTCAGCGGGGCTCAGGGACCCCTGCACGGGCTGGTGGCTGAGTGACCGACCCTCTGCGGTCCTGTGAGGCTCTGAGGAGGCCCCCTCGAGGCAGCTCAGTAGTCTCGGCTGCAGGGCGCCCTCGAGGCTGCACCCTGAGGCCTGGCAGGG
>NW_006194687.1:0-1093 GCF_000334495.1 Tupaia belangeri chinensis | reverse complement strand
GGTGGAGTGGGTGGGGTGGGCCCAGAAAGGGTGCTGCTGCTCCTCCAGGATGGGGAGAGGGAGAAGTGTAGGGTTTACAGGGAAGGGAGAGAGAGCAGGGGTCAGGGAGGGAGGGAGGGGAGAGAAATTTGGGGCTGCTGCATGACCCCGCGGGAGCTGCCGTCCCGGCTGTCTCTGCCTGGGGCGGGCATGACCCTGCTCCCCACATTCTGCAAGCCCAGCCCTGCTGCAGCTGCCCTGTGGAGGGGCCCTTGGCCCAGGGACTGGCCGAGGCAGCCCTCCCTGCTGCAGCCCTGGCTGCCTGGTTGCTGCTGGACCGCCATGGAGGCTCACGCCCCTCAGCAGCAGCTGTGTCATGGCAGTCGAGCGAGTGTGCTCTTGCACACCCACCATCGCCCGTCACCACCTGTCTGCTTGGCCCGCGTCTTGGTCATGGACAGAGAGGCAAGGGCCCAAGCAGGTGGTGCTCAGCGAGGGGCCAGTGTCTTGGTGGGCTGAAGCTGTGGGCAGAGTAGGCTGGGAAGGGCCTGGCACACCTCCCAAGGCTGTGGGACCCCAGTGGGCCCCTGTGGTGACAGGCTGCCGTGAAATCACTCATACGCATTCCAGATAGCCTGTCTCGTGCCCCGAAGCCATGGTGGCATCTGCAGGGAGCCTGGGGCCTGTGGTGGCTCCCCCTCAGACCTCAGCGTGTAGGGCGAGTGTCTCGCCTGGGCCCTGAACATGGGCAGCTTGCTGTCCTTCCCCCAGCGCCCACAGCAGCGCGCCGGCCGCGGGTAGCTCAGCAAACCCTTGGCAGCTGGTGGACAAGTTCCCAGGGCCTGCCTGCTCAGAGGAACTGTGAGCCAGTAGGGCCCTGCTGCTGCCTCTCCTCTTCCTCACGAGGCGACTGCCTGTCCTCTGACCCCGTGTGAGCCTGAGTCACGCCGAGAAACCTACGGGAGGCCGGCTGCCACCAGGCAATGCCTGAGTGGGCCCACGTGCCCCATGGCCAGCATCTGACCACCCGAGGGCCAGCCTTCACCCTGGGCTCCCCTTCCATGAGGGAAGGTTCTGGGTTCATGTCCGCAAACCTCTCTGAGCACACCAGGCA
>NW_006194686.1:0-1092 GCF_000334495.1 Tupaia belangeri chinensis | reverse complement strand
CCATTACACTAACTGCTGGTCCCTGTATTACTGTAGTTTCATTTGAATCCTGAAACTCAGAAACCTAAATTATCAGGATTTTATTTATTTATTTTATTTTAGAAGATCTACATCATGTTAGAGGTAGATGATATGTTGGTTTTAAATGCAGAGACTCCTAGACATTGTTACTGAGCACCCAAAGCTTAGTAAAGGAGTTTGCCAAGTTACCATAGTTATTACAGGTTGTTTCAGATGAACACTTTGGTCTTCTAAAAGGCAGCTCACTTTCAAAAATGTTAACTGCCTATCATTTACATATTTTATTGATGAGTAGAGGAACTTTGCTGTCATAATTTCAGATCTGGTCAGCAAATATAATAGCACATTATAATTGTATTATGTTAACTACTTAAGTGTTGAACAAAAGCCAGTTACATTTGTAATGAAAAGAATAAATTTATGAAATTATCTGAGTACAAAACGTCAGACTCCAAAGAAGTAACAGTGCCCTCTTTCTCTTGTAGAACACTTCACCTGCGTTGTGAAGGTGCTATTCACCTTGCTGTACACACAGGCTCTTGCTGCACTTTCAGTGAAGTGCAGCGAGGAAGATAGGTCAGCCTGGAAACACGTGGGAGCTCTCAAAAAGGTTAGTCTCTCTTCTGAATTTGTCATTTAGTAGTTTGGTGAACTCATTTAAGTAGGGGATATGAGTGAATGAGTGGATGTATTTGAAAGAGAAAATGAGTTAATGATGTTTAATTGGAAGTGTAACACCTTCAGGCAAAATGAAAAACATTAGAAATGCTTTCCTTGTACATGAGCCTTCTAATCTGTCCCTAAATGTTGGTCTATATCCTTGTATATTTAGGTAGCTTTGTTTTGCCTTTGCAGCAAGCCCTAAACTTAGAGAGGTTACAAAATTATACCAACTCCATGATCCATTACTGTAATACTATCAACTTACTGCTTTTTTTTTTTTTTTTTACCGTTCCTACCAATTCAGGCCTTGTTCTTAATTAAAAAAAAAAAAATCAGTGTAATAACACTTTTTAATGATTTATCTTGGAATCATTGTCTAGAATGTAAAAACAGGGAAAGGGGCCACTT
>NW_006194685.1:0-1092 GCF_000334495.1 Tupaia belangeri chinensis | reverse complement strand
CCCACATACCAAGTGAAATCATGTCTCATATTTGTACATTGACCACAATTTGGGAAACTCCAAAATGATGTGACCTTAGACTCAAAGGCCGCATTATCAGAAAGGCCTTTCCTGACCCTCTCCCTCCCTCTCGCACACACAGTACATCAGTCCCCCTGCAGTATTTTGTCTTGCTGATCGCACTTACATTAAATAAATCCTCGGGTTGATTAATACACTTCAACATCTTTATTCTATTTCTCCGATACTTAATCCCTGTGAGGCTTGTCACCGAGCATCCCCTGTCCCCCAATACCTAGTCCAGAGCCAATTACAAAGCAGACCCTCAAAAACCATATATGGACTGAATGACGAAGGAATTGAGTAAGGAACAGAATTACTAACCCTCCAGGACTGGGATCATGTACTAGAAACATTAAGATACTTCTCCTCAAGTAGAATTTAAATAAAGATTTCATGTGAGAAGAAAGCCTGTTAGGCCAGAATTCCTTTTTTTGAAATTTACATTGTAAAAGACAAATGAAAATTACTGATCTCTAGAAGACCAAAAGAAGTACAGAAGCGAGCTGGCTTCTGCTATAGCGGAGTTCATTATCATCTGTTGATCTTCCTCTTCTCAATTAAGAGAATTGTTGAAATACCAAAGCATTTGAGCAGTTGAATGGTTCTGAGTCATCTGAGAAAATATCTTTTAATAAGATACGTTACTGGAGAATTTAATCCCTGTTCCTTATTACTCCTATCTTTATCTAGATGGAAACAATAGGCAAGGATTCCAGCTCTGACGGGTATAGTTGTTCTCTGAGAAAAGCCTCCAGTCCTGTGCAGTTGGTTATAGAAGCCATTATGGAAGGTTCAAAAGGAAATAGTTACCTCATTGAATCGGGGATTAAGAGCACTGAGAGATTTTAGCAGGTTCAAAGCTTCCTTGTAAGCTTTTGGATAAAGTATTTAAGAGTTTACCCTTAAGTGTTTAGACCTCAGCCTTTTTAAATTTTTATATTTATTTATTTGCACTAGCAAGAGGGAAGAGAGGAGAGAGAAAAAGAGAGAGAGCACATCTCCTGGGGGGGATGGCCACACTGCAGTCCC
>NW_006194684.1:0-1092 GCF_000334495.1 Tupaia belangeri chinensis | reverse complement strand
ACAGCAGTCGCCCGCACCTGAGGGGCGTCCATTCGGGATGTGCCCCCTGTACAGTGTCCATGTGGGATCGCCTGGATGTGCTGGCTGTTGTCCCCATGGTGCTGTCCTCGGCCACCCAGTGAGCACTTTCCTGAGCGCCTAGTGTGTGCTGGTCTGTGCTGGGTGCTAATGTCACACAGGAGGGGAAGGGACAGCTCTGTGACCTGGATGTCCCGAGTCAGCCGCTCTGGGACCCCCGCCTCTGGCCCCGCTGGGAGCCTAAGAGCGGATATACAGCCTGTGCCATTTTGATCTGATGTCCCGGGCCCAGCAATCGGCCCAGATCTCTGAGCCCGGCTGGCGCTTGTTTCCAAGATTGGCATCTCCATCCTACCAGCAGGAAGTCAAGACTTGGCGTGGTCACACGACAGGTGGAGATGACGTGACCCCGAATACACACCTGTGTCCCTAACCCAGGCGGCCTTCCCGTCTACCGAGAGGGAAACACACATCGAGCCCACCTGGATAGAGAACAGGACAAGCTCCGTCCCCCAAACCCTGCGGCGCCGTTTACACGGAGAAGTGGCCAGCCCTAAATTTAGCAAACGGGGCCGCATCTCGGCCCCGGCGTCCTGCTCCCGAGTGCCGAGGAAGCCTGTTCCTCCCAGCACCCAGAGGCACTGGAACGTAAGGCGCTATTTGCGGCCCGACGCATGAATCATTTAGAGCAGCGAGCTCGTGTGGAGAGTGGCCGGGCGCCCTCTCCTCCAGTCTCCCAAAGCACAGCCCAGATCGATGTTCGCCTTGGAGCCCAAGTCGGAGCTGCAGCCAGCCTCACTGTGCCTGGGAGCAGCTGAGAAGGGGGAGACTCAGAGAAGGCTGACGCTGGATGGGGCTGGCCCTCCTCGGCAGCACTGAAAGATGGTATCCAGTGTGTTCGTCGCGGTCGGGAGCTTGCGATGAGCCTCCGTGCCTGCCGTCTGTGGGATGCACCAGCCCCATTTGAAGATGGGGCAACTGAGGTTCAGAGCGGTTGAGGAGGACTTGTCCAGCCGCACAGCCCGTGGGGAGCAGCCGTGACAGCAGGCGTAGCTCCCACTGGCTGGCCTGAAC
>NW_006194683.1:0-1092 GCF_000334495.1 Tupaia belangeri chinensis | reverse complement strand
CTAATGTAGTTATGTCTAATCCAGATTAGAATACATTATACTTTAGTGGAACTGTTGTTTATTTTTTTAATGGCAGTATGCTTGTCAATAGTCCCCTTCTCACTTTAAAATTAACATCAGAAATTTGATAATTAATATTTACTATTAGCCTCTTCAGGGACTGATTTAAGTTGCTGAAACAGTATTTGTCACATGACATGCAAACATTCATTATGGAAGGAAAATGTGTCTGAGTTGAAAATAGAATGATTACTAAATTTAAACTCATTGAAGCCGAGTAAATGCAAAAAGACAGCACACAAAACATTCCCATTTTGGTGGAATTCCAGAGGGGCGTTGTCCACCAGCTTGGTGGCAAGCAGCTGAGTAAGAAAGTGCCTGGAAGGGTAGACAGTGCCAAGTTCGTGATGGACGCACCAGGCTGGCTTTGTAACTCTGAGCTGCACGGGGAGGACAGCCTGGCCTTACAACTAGAAACACATAGCCTGACAGAGATGGCCTCTCAATACACAGCTCACACTACTGGTATCTAAGGACGATGACAAGTAAGAATTTCAGAAATAAAGAGGTAAGATGCTATCTGATAATAGAGATTATTTCCTGTTTTCCTTTAGTTTTCAATGATCAAATAATTAGATGTCAAGAAATGAGTAGTTCAGGATAGTTTTCCTACTGCATTCCCTTGGTTTATTCAGCTTCCGGCTACTGAGTGTAGATTACTTTATTAGGCCTTGGGGGCACATTAATGTAATTTAAAGCAATTTAAACTGTGAACTGTTCTGAGTTTGTTCACTGGCAACAACTCTAAGGTTAGAAAGATAGCCAGTACAATAAACGTCCAGAGAGGATGTGCGAGAAGGCGAGGTTGTGCCAGTGGAGTTCAACTCTGCAGCTGGTCTTCCGACAGTGTGTAACCATTCTAGGTGTCACCTCTGAATGTGCGGAGCAGTGAGCAGGCTCCTTGGTAAATGTCCTCGGGAAGGGCCCAGTCCTTCTGGGAATCTGTGTTCTTTTTACCTGTGAGCTTGCACTCGAAGAGTAGCATGTACTTCATTTAGAAAGCTCGTCTTGGGACTAGCAGATGGTGTAATG
>NW_006194682.1:0-1091 GCF_000334495.1 Tupaia belangeri chinensis | reverse complement strand
TATAGTAAAAGCCTCTCCCCCTCAACAAAAAAGAAAACAGGGCTCATTTTTATCTTCATTCACTGAATACTTGCTTCATAGTACTAGACATTTTGATATAAGTTGTCTCGTTTCGTACTCAGAGCAACCCGATTATGTGGGTAATATGATTCTCCTTATTTTACATATGAGGAAATCGAAGCTGGGAGGGTGAAGTAACATGCCCGAGATCACATGGTTAGTTAGTTGAAGATGAGCTAGGATTCGAAACCAGGAAATTTTATTCCAACGCCATGCAATTAAACATCCCTCTCTACATAGTCCCTTAGGATGCAAGTTCCATCTCCCACTCGAGGGCTTCTTCCTTCTCCTCCCACCCAGTCTTCCTTTCTCAGAGGTGTTCTTTTTAGTTAACTTTGCCTGATGGAGCTAGCTGAAGAGCAAATGCATGGCACCATCAGTCCTAGCCCAGCTCCAGACCGGACCTGATGGGCCTGAGCTAGATCTTGGTCCTGACAAGACTCCACCTCTGTGGTGACAGGAGAGCCCTCTGGCTGAGGTGTGCGCTCCAGCCCCAGCTGCCCCCAGCCCACTGCTGGCTGGCCTCAGGAAAGTCTCCAACCTCTCTGAGACGTACCTACTTAAAGCATGGGGATGGTATTTCCTGCCTTGCATTTTTTCCAGGGTTAGTTTCCATGAGGGCTGTTGAAGTCCTGTGTGCATGACAGTGCTTCGCACATTAGGAAATACTCTTTGCTGATGTGAGAAGGCAGTGGGGTCAGGATTCTAGTAATTCTCATCCAGGCAATCTTATTGAGACCGACTGCTGCTGTGTGCTTTATATAATCTAATTAAGATGAATGAGGACGGAAAACTCCTCCTTTTGAGAAAGAGAAAAACACAGAGACAGAGAAAGACAAAGAGAGACTGAGATGTTGAAGAAAGAAAAAGGCAGAAGCGAGATGGAACAAAGGCAGAGACAAGAAGAGAAAACAGACTGAGAGAATGAGAGACAAAGAGACGGACAGCTGAAGACAGAGACAAAGTCAGACAAAGGAGCTGGAGTGAGACCAAAGCTAAGACCAAGTTTCACATTCAATTCTTCCTTCCTG
>NW_006194681.1:0-1091 GCF_000334495.1 Tupaia belangeri chinensis | reverse complement strand
GACAGACACAAGAAAGAGTAAGAAGAATTCAGGAAGAAAACCTCCCAGAGGTCAGGAGAGCTGAGCAACACCGACTCGACTTGAGTCCTCCTGGCCATTTGTCAGAAGATACCTAAAATCATGTTTTGTGAGATTTGAGGTTGTTTTTTGTTTGTCTGTTTGTTTTAATTACCAGAGGGCACACGTACTCAGAGAGTCAGAGAGGCAGAGAAAGGGAGGGAGGAAGTAGCCGCCGATGGGTGTGGTCAGAACACAACCCCTCCTCCATTTCTCAGATCCACCAGGATTCAGGGCACACAAGCACAGACATGCCCATCATCTCTTCTGTGCTGCTGAGATCAGGACTTGAACCTCTATCAGCCATGTAAACTGGCTTACTTAACCACTAGGCCATGGGGCCAACCTGTCTTTTTGTTGTAGTTGTTTATTTACTTATTTTACTTAATCTGCAAGAAAACAAATCAAAACTTTAGCTCACTTTTTTTCGCAGGTATGAGAGAGTTCATATCAGTGATGCAACATCTTAAGCACTCAAAGCAGAGGCTCAGCCCCTGTGGCATGTACTGCTAAGACACCTTCCCTCTCTCTCTGGCCAACAGATACACTCTACAGCAAAAACGAAAACAAACAAAACACCAGAAAAGAAAAAATAGAGAACAAGCACTTTACTGGCAAGACAAGACAGAAAGGAAAAAGGAAGTAGCCATTAAGCCTCTTAAAAAAGCAGAGAAAGGCTGACCCTGTAGCTTAGTGGTTTAGGGTCCCACATGGCCAACCACGGCTTAAGTCCTAGCCCTGATGACTTAAGAAACACACGGGTGTGTTTGCCTGTGAGTGTGTCCAAAACCCTAACGGGATGGTAGAATGAAGAAGGATCATGCAATGACCACACCCCGATACTTTCTCCCTCTCTTTCTCTCTATCCCTGGCAAATGTGTCTTCTGGCAATAAAAATATATATTAAAAAAAAAAAAAAAGCAGCAAGGAAGCCCAGCTGCAGTGGCACGGCCAGCAGAGTACCACTGTGTGATACAGCAGTCATACAAGAAGGTCCCAGGTTCAAGTCCTAGGTTGACTTTAATATGCTTGGC
>NW_006194680.1:0-1091 GCF_000334495.1 Tupaia belangeri chinensis | reverse complement strand
GCCATGCCACAGGTTGGCCTGGTAGGTCACTGTTGAGAATCACTTCTAGAGACCTGACCTTAGCTCTGTCACCAACAATTAAAATGCCTCTTAATCTCATTGTGCAATATTTCTGAGGATCTTCCTTCATCTCCAATATAAGGTTCTTCACCATTGAAAAATCGTCTTTCTGCACAATTTCTGTAAGAAACAGATGAAATGGGAGGTAGAAAAACTCTGAGAAGCATCACAAGAATCAAACGTGAGGATCTTCATGTGGGAAGATGCACTACCTCCAAGCTTCTACCTCTCTGGATTCAGAGGCAAAGCAACTGCACACAGAATATTCTGGTGAACACTTTAGTCCTTTACTCCACTTCCTGTATCAGATACTTCTTGACCCACTTTATCTTCTTTGAACCACTTTGTTTTCTACCCTAGACATTACCATGGCAACCAGCTGAGCAGGTGCACCCAAGCAGCACCTGACTAGGTGTGCTGCTGTTTTCTGCTTCAGTGCCACTGCACTTTCTACACGTACGAGTTATGCAAACTTGTGTGAGGGGTTTAGCACACCACTGGCAAATCCTAACCCATGGGGTATGGATACTGGGTGTATATATTCCCCACTTGTGTCTTTCTGAGTAGACAATTCTGAGTGATTTCTATCAGCTCCTCAAGAATTTCCAGTGGTCTGGAACGCATTTGTCCACAGAAGTTGTCACTCCATAAGCTCCCTGGGATTGGCTTTTCCTTCTCCTCTCTTTCACTATTCCCAGTCCTCCTCCTTCTTCTTGGGATACCTTCCTGAAAGCAACTACTTGCATGCAGCCCCTTGCTTAGTTGTCTCTAGTTTGAAGGGTTACACAGGCTAACTTCACACTCTCTTACTTGGTAGCATCAGGCCAGATCTCCAGCTAGAATTCAAGGTCTGGGATCATCATCCAGAAATCCAACTATTGACTTAGTGAGGGACTACGGCCAGATTATAGAAGGCATACCAGCCCACTTCCCACTTAGCCAGAGAGAACTGAGCTCGAATCTCAGCTTAGTCACCTGGAGCCAGTTATGACATAAGTAAAGTATTATTTAACACCTTCCTTAAGACAGAT
>NW_006194679.1:0-1090 GCF_000334495.1 Tupaia belangeri chinensis | reverse complement strand
GAGGGAAGCTCAGAGTTCTGGGAGCCCAGTCTCCCTAAGTACCTCCAGCAGGTATTTGAGGTGCTAACTTAAAACAAAGTGGCCTCTCTTTCTTCCTTCCCAGGGAGTGGCTGCAATTTTCTTCCCTGAGCCTGTCTCCAGGTCACTGTCCCGAGGAAGGAGAGAGCTGCAGCGTTGGCGTACGCTTGACCATCTGCAAGTCTGAACGGCAGCCTCTGTCTGGGAAGTCCATCTCACTCATATTCTTCTCCTACACTCTCTGTTTACTCATCCTGTGACCAATGTTTCAAAACCCTCTGGTATAAAACTTGAAGGAAAGAAAGTGTCTTTAAGTTTCAATGTGTTTGCTAAGTGGGTTCCGCTGAGTACAGGGCTAAGGACGGGGCGTTTTTGCCCCAGCTCCAGGGCAGCTGCTAGCAGACCTGGAAAAGCACCAGGAAGATGACTCTCCCAGAACCTCTGACCAGCATTCAAGGCCAAAGTAGCAACACATCCCGTGCCTACAGCAGGTGGCAGTAGGAATCTCCTCAGGGACGGGGACACCGCTTCCTAGGAGGGGAGAGGGAGAGAAGGAGCAGGCTGCATGAGTCTCACAGACAAATCAACACTGTCTTTGTGGGAACTGAAAAGCCAAGAGTTCTTGCAAGACCCAGTGCCAGTCTGGTTCTGAGAGAACCTAACCGAGTTCATGAAGCGATCTCCCAAAGGCGCTACTGCAGCATCTATGGTGAGGTGTTATGAGGAAAAATATGCAACATAGCTTTTCCTGACCTGAGGGTGAAGGCACTACCACAAAAACATTTTCGTGGAGCACATGAAAGCTCTGAATTGCATACTTCCTCCTGAAATGAAGCACTCGTTTATATGAGGGAAGATAGCAAAGCAGAAATGAAGTAAGAAATGGTGACAGAGAAAGGGGATTACACAGAAGCTGGTGGCAAGAAGTAGACGGAAGAAACTAAAACAGAGTGAAGATTTAGTTTAAAGGGACACAAGGTGAACAGACTGATAAAACACAGCAGTGGGGGGGCCAGCAGTTGGTGTAGAGGCTATGTGGCAGGGCTCCCATGTAGCCGACCACGGTTCGAGT
>NW_006194678.1:0-1090 GCF_000334495.1 Tupaia belangeri chinensis | reverse complement strand
ATCCACCGTGTATAAAGCACTAAGTTCTCGCCTATGCATTTGGAATAGTACAGGTTCTATGCTTGGGAGAACTGAGAAAGCCTGCGTGGATACAGCAAAGTGAAACAACCTGGGGCCTGGTCACCTCGTGCAGACAGTGCCTCTTTCTCTGGGATGTCTTGCCAACCCCTTATGCTCAGGCTTGTTCAGTTCTTTATGCCGAGGGTGAGATGAGCTCTTGAAAAGCAGTATTGACTAGGAGTGGGGAAGTACAGAACTCACAAGTAAAATCGGAATGGTATACTTGCCAGACAAAAAAAAATCCCTGCCATAAGCCGTCACCTAACAATAGAGCTGAAAAGGTTAACTTTCCATTTTAAAAGTTCTAAAATAAAGCAGCAGCCCTCTGACCATTATCTTTTCAGGTCAAAAATAATGGAGCATATTAGACTTTTACTTGATTACAAATTTTTCAATATAAACTTTTTTTTGTTAATGAAAACGACAATAGATTGTATTTAGTCTCCTTAATTTATCACGATATATATGACTTTCATTTTATTTGTTTCTCCTTTAGGTGGCAGTGTGAATGTATAAACAGGAAGTTATGTATAGATAAATGATATACCTAATGTATCACATTCTCCCAATATTCTTTGTCTGTAGTTTGTATTGAAGATTTCTATGTAGTTTTCTCTTGTCTGTACATCTCTCCCTAGCACCGCTATAAATTGCACTGTCTCAAATTGCCCTTCCTATGGTGGACACTTCATTTGGCTCAGTGATCTTCTTAGTAGGCTTCCTTCATTTCCTGCTCCTGTTTTTGCACTCGGGTGGCTCCTACCACTGGTGTTGGGGCTGGTGTGGCTGGAAGCCTGTAACTCAAGCTGGATATTTTGCAAGAGGAGGTGGATCCCAGTTATATTAGAGGTGGGCTGCCTTTAGCTCCAGTGCATGGTGGAGTGTGGAGGCCTCACACATGGAAGCAAATATGGCCCAGCACACACATGTGGAAACTGTGGTTATGAAAGAGGAAGCAAGAATTTTCTTTAAGCAGCTGTTTTGAAAAAAAAAATTATTCTTTTATTTTATTTATTATTATTATTTTTTA
>NW_006194677.1:0-1090 GCF_000334495.1 Tupaia belangeri chinensis | reverse complement strand
AAAAAAAAAATTAGACCACCAATCTAAGATGACCAACATCTAAAACGTGGTTCCAGAGAGGCAGAATAGTGTAAAAAGAGGAAAGAAATAATTCAAGAAAATTTCCCTGACCCAGAGGGCAAGCACCACCTGGAAGCTATCCTGGCCTAGACAGCTCTCAAGTACATGCAGAGGTAGACACTTCAGTTTGCATGGCTCTCTCACCTCAGAAAAGCAGAAGTGGCCTTCACTGCCTCAGAAGCCACTTCCAGCACAGGGCTGCTCACTGCCTCTTGGAGGGCATGCCCAGCATCTCCACACATGGCCGAGCTTGTGAACAACTTGATCTCTTCTGGTTGCCTGAGAAATGACGGTAAGGAACTTGCTTTCCTTCTCCATCTTGCCTCTACAGGCCTGATATTCCACGCTTTTGCTCACCTGGTCAGGATCTCAGCAAAGAGCAGCAGGACCTGTTTATGCAGTTCTGTGTTATTCGTCTTCAGGCTTTCCTGTAAGCTCCTCACCACTGCCTCGATTCCTACCTCAGGATGACATGACAGAGACCAGGAATCAGTGCTCCAGAGTTCCTCCACTGCCCATCCAGAGAGGTGAAAGACTCTGGATGGCACTTACTAGCTGGAGGTCCCTCATGGGAGGGACCCTGACAAGGTTGAGCTGACAGTACCAGACTGTGAGATCTGAGAGGGCAGGCCTTTATCTGATTCATCTCTGTTTCCCCAGCACCCAGCATAAGCCATAGCACAGCCCTGGCTCCTGAGGTATTCAGTGACACCGACTGACCAGCCACATTTTCTGCACTTGGCACTCCCTAATTCTTCCTTCAAGAATCAGGTTGATTGGCTGAGGAGTCAATGAGGCAAACCCACCATTTGTAGGATTATGACAATGCTTCTAAGTCAGAATCCCGCCCAGGTCCAACAATATGGCAGCTGGTAGAGCCTCGGTTGGCCTCCATTGGCCTCGAAGGGGACTCGGGTCCCCAGACAAAGCCCTTAGTCTTGGGAACAAGGATGTGGCCAGAAAGGGGGCTGCTCCCTCACCCATCAAATAACACATGTTCATGGGGAAACCTGGTGCTAAACCATTCGTA
>NW_006194676.1:0-1090 GCF_000334495.1 Tupaia belangeri chinensis | reverse complement strand
GTCTCCTCTGGGCCTTAGTTGGGATTGAAGTCTTAACCATACTCCATGACCAGGACATAAAGTTGGACATGCACAGGAATACTCAGTCATGAAATGGAAGTCTTCTGTATTCTAGCTGTCTTTAACACACTACAGAATCACAAGTAAGTTACACGAAGTAGTGGTCCACATGACCATAGTTCCAACTCCTGCCACATTGCCTTCTCTGTGTCATCTTGTACCTAAAGCTTCCTGGAGTAGTTTCATGCAATCCATTGACACTGGAAAGAAAATATGGACCTGTGTACAGATGGTCTCTGAGTATTCAGGCACCACTCAGAGGTTGATTGATGCAGCACTACTGCCTTTTTTCTCTGACATCCCTAAAAGGCAGTAGTGAAATTAATTCCTGTCATAGTACAAAACTTTGATTTGTACATTTTTTTATTCATTTTGTTTAGAAGAATGGGTCAGGTATATGATAATATACTGATTATGAGCCGAGGTCAATGGCTTTGCTCAATATGACCTGTAACAAACTGGATTGGAAAATTGTTGATAAAAAACTTATAGTAAATTATTTGTATAGATATGTGTGATTGTGAAAAATCATGGAGATCGTTTTAGCCCATATGATGTTAAGTGAATGATAATTTCAAATGATAATGACATTAATAATTAAGAGGATAACATGATTGACCTGTGGCCACCTGTTGGCTTCCTTCTCAACTCACCATTGTAAATACCAATGGGCTCATGGACAAAATGACCATATTGGTAGAGATGATCATCATTCATGGGCTCTGCAGCATGAACTGACCTTTCTCCAAAACTGACCTGTTCGGGGCCCCTGTTAAGGGCCTATTTATCAGCACAAGAGACCAACACTGAGCCCCCCAGTATGTAATTGTTCAACCAATAGCAGATTGATTACAATGGGATGCTTTCATCATAAAAAAGGCAGTATTTTCTCATGCGGAACAGATACTTTCTCTGGATTCATACATTCCCTCTACTCTCAATGCGTCTGAGAGGTGTCAATATGCCTGTGATTAAAGTCAATGGAAACCCCCATCAATTCAAACCAAGCAGGATTATAAATGATTCAGAC
>NW_006194675.1:0-1090 GCF_000334495.1 Tupaia belangeri chinensis | reverse complement strand
ACCATGGTCAGCCATGTGGGAATCCAGCGCGCTTAACCACTGCACCACCTGCTGGCCCTCTGTCTCTAGTTTCTGTTGTACATGATTGTACCTAGCCTGTTTACGCTGGGCCAGTAACTGAACCTGAGCCTCCCATGTGGCCTTAGCCACTGTAGAGCGGTGCCCTCTTGGTTGCCTTACCACAGCTAGACCAGGGGCCTCGAGTGAGTTTTGTAAATTTCCATTCATGTAAATATGCACAAACTGCATGACTGATCAAATTAAATGTGGAGATATTGGTCATTAAAAATAGCAAAATATCAAAGAAAGATGATATTAAGTCTCCACTCTTTTCTTCCCTAGCTATGCAAATTCCCAAACCAACTCCTTAGACCAAATACTGAAACTATGGGGCCCTTGGTCTGAGATAACATACTTGAAAAGTTCTGGTTAAATAAAGTGAATCTCTATAAGCTAAGTAAGCTAACAGCCCAATACGTTTCCACTCGTATTTCACAATGGAATCCTTTTCCACAGAGTGTATTTTGGAACAAATATTCCTCCAAACAAATTCTGGGAAAGGAGGTGAAGAAAAAGACCCTCCCCATTGCATTGGGGGAGGGGAGGCTTCATTTCTAGTCCCATTTTTGACTCAAAGGAGCTCAGTGATTTGGATAAGAGGCTAAACATTCTGCAGTCTCCGTTTCTAGCCTCTGTGAAATTAATTTTTACCTTTAATTCTGTGATCATTCAAAATGACATAGGAATGGTCTCGTTTTACATGGTATTTGATAAATACTAATTGCTTTCTTCATTATTTTGTAGTCAGTCGTATTAATGCTACATATAATTGTGAAGCAATATTAGAGGTACCCGACACTTCATGAATGGATTATGAATATAGAATCTGTAAAGGAAGAGATGACCTTGCAGTGCAAATGAATTTGAGTTGACTTCCTACACATATTTTAACCCTTCTGTCAAAATTTTTGAGATCAGCAGGTAGGCAATGTGCCTAAACAACAAGTGAGATTAGAATCTTGAAAAGATGAACTTACTGGGACCAGCAGTTAGAGTAAAGGCTATGCCTCTGGACTCCCATGTAGTTGAC
>NW_006194674.1:0-1090 GCF_000334495.1 Tupaia belangeri chinensis | reverse complement strand
CCCTATACCAAAAACCTCCCCCCCAAAAAAATAAGAAAATAAATAAATAAAGTAAATTCTGGGGCCACTTACATAGTATATTTAATGGGGAGCTTTTAACACTATGTAGTAACATACTCTAATGTATCCCCTTCTTTGAGTCTTTCCATTTTTTCTTTAACATCTCTCATAGATTTGGGATTTTTATTTCACATACTTCAGCTGTAACTTTCCCCAGGTTCGTAAGAGCTCTCCTAACCAATTTTGTTTGTTTTGTTTTCAGTATAATCTCCTAGAATCTCTTGCTAGGATGTTCTTAGAGGAGAAGTCTTTCATACTAAAAAACTTTCCTTTGCTAGAGTTTATGTTTGTCTTTCCAATCCCAAATATATTTTAGCTTCTACATGGATAGTTTGCAATATCCCAAAGATCTTTTAGATATAGCTCTTTTCCTCTTAGGAAATTCAGAGCTTAATGGGGTGTATTATTAATATATCAGGGTTTTGTATCTGCCATTGGTATGATAGGTAAGAGGAATGATTGTGAGACAATCAGAGAAAGCACTGATGTCTTGAAGGGCAGAGACATCTGCATCGTTTTCAAGGAAGGTGGCTAACTAACCATGCATGGGAAGGAAAACCTACTTTTGCTTTTTTGTGTGTGTGTAATCCCTTAGAATTTCTGATTCCATGCCTTACAATTTTACCCTTTTCCAATAGGGCGTTGAGTTTCTTGTAACAGAATGTCAGTGTTGGAATTTCAACATTCTCTGAAGCAATACCAACCCTTACACACACATCCTGTGCTTCATCTGTAGCTTCTTCTGCCCTCTGGCAGTAGCAGATAACATTCTCTTTTATGTTAAGGAGAACCTCTGGCTTTTACATTTTGTAGGAAATTTGTCTTTAATCATCTCATAGTTTCATTATCTTTTTCTCCTTTTAGGTATCTTTTTTCCAATTTTATTTTATAAATTTACATTTAACTGTCACACTTCTTTACAATATGGTCTTTCAAAGCATGCACATGGTGTGCAATAATTGAATAAAGGATATTATCATATACACTGTTTTCAACAAAGAAGCTTACATTTGTATTTTTGTTAAACCCT
>NW_006194673.1:0-1089 GCF_000334495.1 Tupaia belangeri chinensis | reverse complement strand
GGCAGGTGCCCCGGAGCCAAAGGGGAAACAGGACTCCTTCCTCGGCCTCCAGTGCCCTCTCCTTCATGCCCTGTTTTGCTTAGAACAAGCCTGAGCATGCCATACCACCTCACCCGGCCTTGCCAGAACCCACGAATGGCACAGATCACGCATTAAACAGATGGAATGCAACATACATGTAAAGAAATAAGAGCACTGCCAGGAAAGCTGGCAGCAGCTCTGGAATGCTTTAAACAGTGTGCGTGTGGGTAGCGAGACTGAGCCCAGAGTCGGCGAGGCTGCCTCATTCTCAAGAGCTGTTTCTTTTACAGCCATGACCTGTTTTGCCAGTCAAAATAAATACGGTGTTAAATGCCCCCTTTTACTGGCTCCTGATACCTTGGCAACGAGGTTTGAAATATGACCTGCTCTCTTTGGGAAAATGTCCTTTTAACTGAGTGGAAAGGATGTGCCTCTTCTAGCCAGTAAGTAGGAGGCTCAGGGATGGCAGGATCTTCTGAACACAGACAGACACCCTCAGAAAGTGGGAGAAACAACAGCCACGGAGTCGATACAGCCCGTTCCTAAGCCACTGCCCTTCGAAGGCTCATCGCAGACACGGGGTGATGCCTTGGGAGCACTGGGCTGCATTTCAAGGCTTTCTATCACCTTTGGCTTCAGCAAGGAATGATAAAAGCCGGCCCAGAAAGGCTAGCGAGTTCACAAGGCACCTTGGGAGAGCCAGGCCTTTCCTTCAGAAGGAGAGGAGCTCTGTGCTAAGCAGGCACGGCCACAGGTTCACACCATTTAGCTTTGTGGGTCCCCACGGCTGCATGACAGCTCTGGAACTACAGTAGCAGCTTGCCACGTGCGTGAGAAGATGAATTTTGCCGTCATAGCAGCCGTTCAATACGCCCTTACTGCATAACAGCCACGCCAAACATCTTCTTTTGCATCATCCCATTGCTGAGGTGCGACTAGTACTACCCCTGTCTTACCTACGGAGACATAGGCTTGCAGCGTCACTTGCCCAATATCTCACAGCTACTAAAGGGAAACCTGGAATTGGAACTCAAGGGCTTTTTGTTTTGAGAGATTTTTGCTATAGGG
>NW_006194672.1:0-1089 GCF_000334495.1 Tupaia belangeri chinensis | reverse complement strand
AAAAAAAAACTAATGAAGTTATATTATACTCTCAGGGCTATAAATTTTTATCTAAAAATGAGGATAATATGGGTGGTTGTTATGTGATCCTTTTCAGAGAACTGCTTAATTTTTCTTGTTAAGTAGTGATAAGAAACTGCTTAAATTCTGTGGTCAATTGATAACAGATTTTATAGATAAAGGAAAAGTTGTGGCGCTAACCTGTCATGTCATAGTTAGGCTTTTGCTTCTGTACTGAGTAACGTATGAATACATGTATCCATTACCTTTATAGAAATAATAGACCATATATACTTATTAAGGTGGGTACATATCACTAGTGAATATGCAAATAATTGAAATCGATGGGTTATATTACCCTGGAATGGCATAACTATTGTTTTTTCCATCCCAATTATTCCTGCATTTAATGGTATTAATAGTTCAATCAATAGCATGAATGACCATGTTCATTAGGTATGCAGAAATACTAGTTAGTAGAATGAATACTTAAATTCAGTACAACTAAGACAAGCCACAAAGCTATAAGAAACAGATCTAATAAAGAAAATCTATTGATAGATGCATAAAATATGGAAGCAAAATGTAGAGAACTGTGTATTTCTAGATTGGGCATAACTGAGAGTCAACACTGAGTGTAGAGCACAAAATAAGTAAATGTAAAACCAATTTTACTCTTTGTTAAAGAAAATATAAAGCTCCCTCAACTTACAGTGCACAATTAAGTTTTAATGTAAAATTAATTAAGCACCGTTTTGTGGGCTATAAAAGAAAACATTATAAATTAATTTACCTGTCCACAAGTCTGCCTCTATATTTTTGAATACTCAGTTAATTTACTATGAAATATTTCAGTCAAACAAGAATTAATACCTCTATATTCACTGCCCAAGTTAAGAAATAAATTATATTAAATTTAATATCTTTTCAATATGGAATTAGTTATTTATATTTCCCTTAGGCATGTCTTAACTAGTATCTCTTTTAGAAGAGAAGCTCTCAAGTCAGAGAGTAAATCATCCAATTTACAGCCTCTTTTTGTTGTTCAAGTTTATTTCTTTCTCTATGAGTGCAATAGACAGAAAGATA
>NW_006194671.1:0-1089 GCF_000334495.1 Tupaia belangeri chinensis | reverse complement strand
GTAAAGAAACTTGCTAGGGCAGAGTCTTAACCTTGAAACAGACAGGAATCCAGCAGGGCCCTGTCTCCTGGTCAGACTGAGGGAATGGGCACCTGACACACGACCACTGGATGTGGTCTGGGACAGTTTAGATCTTCCCACTTCAATGCTCCCTCTCCTGCGAGAGCGCTGGTGTGCAAGGCTGAGACAGCAGCTGAGAGACGTGAGGGCTCATCTGTGAGGAGCTGAGGCAGCCAAGATCTGGGGCCCAGTTGACGCCACCTTCACCTGGGAGTAGATGACAGAGGGCTCCTAGGAGGAAAGAGCCCAGGTGTGAGGGAGGGCCAGTACTGGTGGGCCTAGGGCGGGAATGTGCAGGTGGTGAGACTCACCTTTTTCCTGAGATGCTGAGACGAGCAGGTCGCTGTGGAAAGAAGGGAGGTGTTGGTCTTGGAAGGCCACTGGGTATTCTTTGCCTGCCTGGTACTATGAGAATGACCCAGTGTGTCCCTGGGGTGTCCCTCCTTTCTGTGAGCTGTGTCAGGTGCTTCTTGGGTCCTCTCCCTGTTCTGCAGCTGCTCCTTTCCTAAGACCTCCCCCTAGACACTCAGTGCTGACAACCCACATCATCCACACTGTGCTCCCTACTGAGCTGCCTTGGGGCTCTCAAAAGAAAGACATTTACCTTTGATCTTGCTGGGTTTTGATCCTAGATTTATAGTGGGTATTGTGGAGAGGTGGTATGGTCTGGAGTATGCTTAGAGAGCAGACTCAGGACCCAGACCATCCCAGCCTGAGCCCTGGGCCTGCCTTGCCACCTCTGCAGCCTTGAGCAAGTCAGGCAAGAGCTCCTCAGTTGCCTCCTCTATATCATGGGAATAATAACATCACCTGCTGAAAGGGTTTCTGCAAAGTTACATGAGTGTGTGTGTGCATTAATGTGCATGTCTGGGTACATATAATTTCTATCATCTATCATAGTCCAGTAGAGTCTGTGTGCCAGACACAGTTGTAAGTGCTGTAAGTAAATACTCCCTTTCTCTATCATAGATCTGTGTGCTATTGTTCTATCTATACCTAAGACCCCCAGTGGATGCCTGAAACCACAGA
>NW_006194670.1:0-1089 GCF_000334495.1 Tupaia belangeri chinensis | reverse complement strand
GAAGGGCATCGAGGTCTCTGCCTGAATTTCTTGTCGCCCGTGTCGCCTTCCTGTGTACGAGCGTCAACGCCCCCCGGCTGGAGCGGGTCTCCGGCACGCACCCCTTGTTCGAATGCAGCGGTTGCTTTCTGTGGACTGTGTAGACAGGTAGCAACAAACATGTGAATGTGTTTCTGTGCGTGGGAATGGGATCCATCCAGAAAGCCACTCTGTCTTGTCTGGACACACTAGGATGGTAACGTGGCCTGACTACAGACACATTTCTGAGTAAAAGCTTTCAAATGTGACTTTATCCATAGAGGAAGCCAACGTAGGGATTATAGAAACGCTTTAGACTAATTTCTGTAACCAACATTTTCAACAAGACTAGGGACTGTGACTGAAATGCGTTCAGTCCAGACCGAGGCTTCTCAGCACAGTACGACTGACACCTTGGGTCACACGATTCCTGGTCATGTGGGGAGAGTGCCTCCCACATGATAAGATGGCTAACCACATCCCTGGCCTATATCCACTAAATGCCAGTTGCACCTCCCATTGGAGACCCAAAATGTCTCCAGATATTGACAAATAGCCCGAAAGACAAAAATCACCCCCAGTTGAGAATGACTGGTCTAGATTTTCCCAAATCCTCCAGGTTTCCAGGACCACCTTTCTCGAGTATCTGGATAAATAACCTGGGATCTTATCTGCTGAAACGTGGGGTTACACTGGGGGGGCTGCTGCTCCTGGACCCAGCCATGCGGCAGCCTCGGCCCCACTGCAACCTCGCTCCTTCAGTCGCCCCTGCTCCTGTGCATGTCAGCACCAGCCCTTCCCTGTGTTCTCCTCCGAGTGCCCCCGAGGCCAGCACTGCTGTGTCTGACAGGTGTAATGAGGCTGATAGTTGGGAGGGGATAATCACATCAGAGGGAGACACGCTATACGTTCAACATGAACCATCAGTGGGTCTGCCACCTTGTGAATGGCTGCCTCTTCGGGAGTCCCCACTCGTCACTCGTGCTCCACTACACGCTAGTGACACGGGCCCCGCTCCTAGGCCCTCTTCCCTGCTTCTCTCCTCTTTCCCCACCTGTCCTCTTCTTTCCC
>NW_006194669.1:0-1089 GCF_000334495.1 Tupaia belangeri chinensis | reverse complement strand
TCGGTGTTGGTGACCTTGAGTACCATCACCATAGATACGTTTACTTATGTGTAAAGATTGTTTGGTTGACTTAGGTAGCAGGTGGTAGGGTGAGACCCCGAGAGGGTCTTGCTTTGCTGAGACCTTCCAGGCAGTCAGGACCACAGGGTGTGTCTCGGGAGTGACCACGGTGTCCAGGTCAACCGAGGATCAGAACCTAGGCCTTCCTACGGCCCCAGGGTCACTCAGAGGTACCCTGTGGCCTGTGCCACCACAGCTGGGCCTGTTTGTCTTGACAACATCATGGGCCTGGTGATGGGATGGAAGGAAACCTCGTTCTCATAGTGACTGTCTTCACTTTGTAAAGTGATTTTCACTTGCACCTCATTGTTGCTCCATGGGGACGCTGAGGTCACCTGCTTTTCACAAGACAGCCTGCGGGCTTTCCTGACTTTCCCGTGCAGGGCTTCCCAGGGACTGGGGGGCCAGAGCCACAGGCCCGTGGTGAGACATTTAAATCTTTCAAGACTTCAGAGAGCCCAAATCCTTGACTGGGCTTTTCTTGCACTGGTCTTTGTGGTACATACTTTTGGTCAGGTTCTGTTTCCTGTGAGCATAGGAGAGCTGGTCTATCCCTGTGTCAGGCCGCATCGTGGGCCATCCGGGGTTGGGGAGTGGAAATGTGTTTCCTCACAGTTTTTCTCATACTTCTCCCTGTTCTAGCCAGTGGTTGTCCATATTTACAATATAACTTCAAATAGTGGTTTTCTATATGTGTGTGCATATCACCCTTATTCATTTACTTACTCACAGTAACAGTTTTAATAACTTCTATGCTCACATATACCAAGAAATATCCTATGTGTGTTGTATGTGTGGAATTCTTTCATTTTTTCACAGCCTATGGGCCTCTTCTGCAGTTGATATAAGTAAGATTCCATAGACTCGGGAATATGGATTAGGCTATATAGCCTTTAAGTTTCCCCACAGGGATTTCAGCCCAGGAAGGTCGATCATCGTCCCTGCTCCTGATCATCGCTCTGTGTGCCTCTCACTATGTCTGGAGTCTGAGGTCTCCTTCGTTTCTCTCCCTTCCTTCCTTCCTACCTT
>NW_006194668.1:0-1089 GCF_000334495.1 Tupaia belangeri chinensis | reverse complement strand
GCTAACTGCTGGTTCCTAGGTTACTTTTTTTTTATGAGCCTTATTTTATTTTGCTTCCTTTCTACTTTGATTCTAACAACAGGTTGTATCCTTGGTGTAAACAACAGTTTCTCAGATCAAATAGATGCCCTATAGGAACGCGGAAGACATGTATACGTGCAACTATATTATCTAGGGAATTTTACACTGCACATTAAGGATGTTAATGAGCCCGTCAGAATCTCTGGTGACCTTTTTTAAACTGTGCTATTTGAAACCAGATATCGAAAGGACATAATAGTGCATCTATGTTTAGTCACTATTGTCATACAATAAAAACATGTTCAGTTTGTCAAACATTTTTTTCAACCCTTTTCTCAGGTTCAATACTCTAACCACTGCCTTAACTCAGGTCCTCACCATTAAAATTTCTTTTTGGCCTGGACTGGTAAAATAGCTTCCTAAATGGTTCCCCTCCAATTCTTCCTCCACATGACCAGTCAGAATGGGTTTTCTGCATCTGTCTCTCATGTCACTCCTCTTTGCTGACTGCTCCTCAGCACAGCATTCAAAGTTGTGCTCTTGTCCTTCCTTATGGCACAACCTCTTTTCCTGCCCTTCTCCAATGGGCTTCCATGGAGCACACTTCTTGTCCCATTGTCCTCGCACGTCCTGCGATGTGGCAAGCTCCTAGATACCTCCATGGCTTTCCAAATATGGTCCAGTTTCTTCTGGGCACATATCAATTCATTCTGCAAGACTGACCTCATCTCTGGTCTTTCTGATTCTTGTCTGCAGGTGCAAATGTGTGTGCTCCTCCTCATCCCTATGACATCTACACTAGAAATCAATGAACTGACTTGGAGAGGCAAATGATTGCAGAAATATGTGACATCCTCAAACTGCCTTACCTCTGTCTGCCACCAGAGTGTGAAACATTAGTAGTAGGGGGTAATTTTTTAATTATCCTCAGTATCCATAAGCCATAGAAGAAGTGCTTGCTGATTGAGTACAGGAGTGAATGAACTCTGTTTCTTTTCACGTCTATAAATCTTGTGGGAAAACAATCTTTTCTTCTATTTGGTCCCAACTACTGCTTCTTCTGTTTGT
>NW_006194667.1:0-1089 GCF_000334495.1 Tupaia belangeri chinensis | reverse complement strand
TTTTTTTACCAAAATAAGATAGATCATTTGAATGGCCTATAATTATTAAGGAAATTGAATTTATAATTTAAGAAAAAGCAAAAATGAAATCTTAAGGCTCAGATGGATTTACTGGGATAGTTTTATCAAATGTCTAAATGATTAACAGTAATTCTATACAGTCTCTTACAGAACATAGAAGAGAACATTTTCCATCTCATTTTTATGGAGCTAATATTACTCTGGATTCAAAACCAGAAAAAGACAGTATGAAAAAGAAAAATATAGACAAATACAGATGCAAAAAATTTCAACAAAATATTAGTAAATAAGATTCAGCAATATATAAAAATATACTCTATGATAAAGTAAGATTGATTTCAGTGATGCAAAGCCTGTTACATATTCTAAAATTAATCTATGCATTTCACCATGTTAACATAATAATAAAGAAAATTACATACTTAAATCAATGAAGAAAAGCCATTTGAAAAAATCCAAAACCTAATCATAACTTTAAAAACTCTCTTAAAAAAATACCAACAGAAAAGAACTTATTCAAATTTAAAAGAATAACTACAAAAATCCAACAGTAACACCATTCTTAACTGTGAAAGACTAAGTACTTTCTTCCTAAGATCAGTAAAAAGGCAAGAGTATCCTCTCTCTCAACTCTCATTTAACACAGTACTGGAAATATTATTCAGTGCAATAAGGCAAGAAAATGAAATAAAAGGCATGCAGATCAGAGGGAGGAAAATAAAATTGTTTCTATTTGTAGACAATGTGAGGTTCTATATAGAAAATCCCAAGGAATCTAAAAAAACTCCAAACCTAATAGTATATACAAGTTGATAAACAAGTTCAGCAAGGTCATAGGATACAAGATCAACATACAAAGCTCAACATGTGGACACCAAATATAAAATGCAATGCATTTATAAATCACTAAAAGAATAAGAAATACTTCAGCATAAATACAACAAAACAAGTATGAGACTTTAATGGTGAAAATTATAAAATGACAAAAAAATGAGGTGCTGGGACCCGTTCAGCTACACTCCATAATGAAGGAAAATCTAAATAAATGGAGAAGCATACCATGTTCAT
>NW_006194666.1:0-1088 GCF_000334495.1 Tupaia belangeri chinensis | reverse complement strand
GGTAGAAGGAACTGCATCTACAAATATCTGGGTTCCTAAGTGGATGTCATGTAAGCTGCGAAGGGGGGAGATGTGGCCAGAGCTTTGTGAAGGAGGGGAAGGGCGATCTCGCGTGAACTGGGGAAGACATGCCTCGCAGAGTCCTGTAGGTCATCTGCGGAACCCCTCCTAGGAGCACGGCTAGACCTTTGAGTGCTTGAAGCAGGGTAGTGGCGTAACAGACTCGTGTCTTATAAAGATCATGCCAATTATTTTATGAAGAACAGACTGGGGAGGAGGGCAAGTGGGGATAGAGAGAAAAGGAAGAGCACTGTTGTAGTCCCGGTGAGGAATGAAGAATTAGATGAGGGTGATACAAGCTGTGGAGGTGGAGAAAAGTTGAGGGTGTTCATTCATTTTGAAAGCATGATTAGTAGAAGTCTAGGGATCAACAGAGAAGTTGTACGAGGGCTCAGGTTTCCAGAATGAACAAATGCATGAGTAAAGGTATTGTTTATTGAGATGCAGTTATGGTCTATACTATTGGTGAGGGTTTTGAAAAATCTTATTTAAAATAATTTTAGAGTTACAGGAAAATGTCAAAGATAGTACAGAGTTTCCAATAGGCCCTTCACTCAACTTGCCCTAATGTTAATATCCTTTATAAGCATGGCACAATGATCAAAACTAAACAAAACAACACAAAAATAACATGATAATGGCAGTATCGGTGAAGACACAGACTTTATGCACGTCTTACCAGTTTCCTCGTGAACACGCTATTTCCGATCCAAGATCTACTACAGGACTCTGTGTTGCATTTGGTCACTATGTCTCCTTGGTCTCTGAGAACCCGTGGCACTTTCTCATTCCTTTTTATCAGGAACGTGACACTATTGAGGAACACGAAAACACCCCTCCATGGGTTTCCTTTCTTATGGTTTGGCTGAGTTTTTGGATTATGGTAAAAATCCTACAGGGACAACACACCCTTCCCAACCCATTGTATCAGGAGGTACGTGATCTCAACATGGCTTACTACATTACTCGGTTAAGACAGTACATGATGGGCCAGCAGGGCATGGAGGTTAAGGTGCTGGATCTCACGT
>NW_006194665.1:0-1088 GCF_000334495.1 Tupaia belangeri chinensis | reverse complement strand
TTTATCATTAAAAATTAATCAATGAAGAAAGAAAAAATAAAGAGGAAAACAATACATTTTTGAAAAAGAAGAAAAAGGCAGGCAGACAGGAAGAAATGAAGGATGAAAAGAAGGTCAATAAAAAATAAAATATGTAATTATTATATTTGGGAAAACATAACATTCTGAAAGCAGCTATAGATTGAATGAAATAAATGAATGTCTTTGAGGTTTACAGCCTAATTTTCTTCTAAGAAGGGACAATAGGAATATTGAGGTATTGTAATTCACTTTAGTCATATTTGTAAAAGAATAAGGCCATTTGGGGGAGTTCTTGTTTTCATCCTCAAGCTTACTGAGGATGTAACATCCTCTCAGTGCATGTTTTAATAGATGCATCCAAGAATCTGATCACAACATTACACCAGAGGGCTACAGCTTGAGATGAAGCTCTATTCTCTCACACTCCACTTATCTTCCGTCTGCCCCAGGAGAGACATGTGATAGGAGGAACCTGTCACTAGTTAGCCACGAAATTCAGCTTCCTGTCTTCAGTGAAATTTATATAAATTTCACTGAAGACAGGAAGCTGAATTTCGTGGCTAACTAGTGACAGGTTCCTCCTATCACATGTCTCTCCTGGGGCAGACGGAAGATAAGTGGAGTGTGAGAGAATAGAGCTTCATCTCAAGCTGTAGCCCTCTGGTGTAATGTTGTGATCAGATTCTTGGATGCATCTATTAAAACATGCACTGAGAGGATGTTACATCCTCAGTAAGCTTGAGGATGAAAACAAGAACTCCCCCAAATGGCCTTATTCTTTTACAAATATGACTAAAGTGAATTACAATACCTCAATATTCCTATTGTCCCTTCTTAGAAGAAAATTAGGCTGTAAACCTCAAAGACATTCATTTATTTCATTCAATCTATAGCTGCTTTCAGAATGTTATGTTTTCCCAAATATAATAATTACATATTTTATTTTTTATTGACCTTCTTTTCATCCTTCATTTCTTCCTGTCTGCCTGCCTTTTTCTTCTTTTTCAAAAATGTATTGTTTTCCTCTTTATTTTTTCTTTCTTCATTGATTAATTTTTAATGATAAA
>NW_006194664.1:0-1088 GCF_000334495.1 Tupaia belangeri chinensis | reverse complement strand
AGTGCACACACCCTATAGCAAAAAATTTTTCTGGAAAAAAAAGAGAGAGCCAGAGCAGGAGTGCAGCTAGAGGTGGGCCCCGACTGCAGGCAACAGCAGGGAGGAGTCGCTGTGTGGAAGGGGTCCCTGTACAGTCTGGGGCTCAGGATGCCCCAGCCGGAACTCAGGGCAGACAGGCCTTCGCAGAGGGCAGCCAGCCAAAAGGGGGAAGAAAGACACAGCAGTGACCCCAGGGCAGACCAAGCAAACCCTCCCCAGACTCCAAGGTGCCGGCCCCTAGCAGGGACTCCACCCCTGGCCCAGCAGAATTGAACCCCAGACTGTGCCCAGTGCCAACCTGGGCTTGCCGTAGCCCCTCCCCAGCCCATGCCCGTCCGACATCACACTCAGCCCTGCCCTAAACCTGAGCCGTACCCAACTATCCTAAATCAGCTTCACTCTAAACTTGGTGCTTCTCTACACTCAAGCCCGACCCCAGCCCCATCCTCAAACCCAGCCCTACCCAAACCCATCCAAACCCCTGCTCCTGCCCTCACCTTCGCTCACACCAAACCGCATCCCAAATCCAGCGTTGGCTCTACCCCTGCCCCAGGCCCACATCATCCTTCCCACCCTGCCTTCCCAGCCCTCCCTAATCCTAACCCATATTCCACACCCCACAGGACCCCACGTTTGGCCTCTACCCTCGCCATCGACCCTATCCTAAACTCCCTGAGTCTCAAACTCTCCCCAACTCCCCCAAGCCCCAATTTCACCCAAACTGCCCACACTGCCCCACCCCTGTCTACAGTCTGACAGAACCTCTGCTGGATCGGGCTGTGCCTGCAAGCACTGGGCAGGGTGTAGACCAGAGGAGTGGGTCGGGTCCCAATACCTGGCTGGGAGCTGAGGCAGAGGGGCAGGGGCTGGGACAGGGAAGAACGGCACAGTGGCCCCACACCCAGGGCTCCCAGTGGCTCCATGCTAGGGCTGGGATGGGGTCATTTCGATCCTGGGACCTGCTCGCCTGCCCGGGCCCTCCTGCTCTCCCACCCATGTGGGGAGACAGCTCAGGGCAACCCAGGTGCCCACTGCCCAGCCAGCTCAGG
>NW_006194663.1:0-1087 GCF_000334495.1 Tupaia belangeri chinensis | reverse complement strand
GACAAGTAAGGGAGTCTCAGAGATGCAAATGTGTAATTTAGATGTAGTTTTTTGGAACTTGATGTAATTTTTTCAACTATATTACTCTTATTATTAATATTTTATTTTTAATATTTTTAAATTCTGGCTCACAAGAAGTTTCCAATTTAACTCTCATAAAACTGTATATATATATTTTTTCTAGTTCAGAAGTGTCCTATGCTTTATCTTTTGGCAATTAGGTCTTTCTGACTATATAGAATGCTGATCAGGCCTTTATGAGTCCCATTACCTGAACTATTTATTACTCCTTAAGGAGTCTCAGTCTTTATGACACGAGGTGTCAAATTTTCCTTCTCATCAATGTCTTCTTAAAGGGGAAGTATTTTGTCCAACTTTATTAGTTCACCATTGATCTTCCTGCTTCAGCAATGATCTCACTTGTAATTTTACATTTACTTGTGGAAACATTTACTTAAAGCCTCTGTTTTTACTCCACTTCACTGTAATCTGTGTGACATCACGGCGCTACACCATGTTTTTTTTGTTATTCTATCCAAAACACTCAACCTGTGCTTGGCACAGGATGCAGGCTCAATGGATGCTCATGGAGTTCAATTGGATATATTGACATCTACATATTTTAAAATGTGTTAGAGAGCATTTAAAATATGCTAGAAGTAATTTAGTGGTTTAAAAATACAGGTTTTTTTTTAATGGAAGAGATAATAACTTCATCAGGCTTTAATCTGAAAGAGAGGTTAACATAGGAAAAGCAAGTGGATTGGTTTCCATTTGTATTTGGTTTTCAGTTCTACACCCAGGATAAGATCGGGAGCCTTTGAAGCAATAGATTTTCTGTGTCTGGTTGGTTTTCCCTCATGCCAATATGAAACACATAAAGATCTTACATCATGAGAAAATTTAGTTTATTTTGGAATCCTCTAGGATTAACATATTTAAGAATGAAGGATGACAGAAAAATAACATCAACAAAAATCATACGCAGCAAGACTTCAGCAGACTAACTAAATCCCAGCAGTGCCCTGGCTGGATGGTAGGAGGAGCTAACACCACCAGTAATAAGCTCATTTGCAATACATATAAA
>NW_006194662.1:0-1087 GCF_000334495.1 Tupaia belangeri chinensis | reverse complement strand
AGCCAACCACAGTCGAGATCCAAACCCAGTGGCTTGAAAATCACACGAGGCACATGGTGTGTGCATGTCCTAAATCCTGAGAGGAGATAGAAGAGAATTTCCCCTGTGGGTGATTTCTCACCCCCCCCCGTCTCTCTCTGGTGTGTACATGCACCCAATGGTTAAATTCTAAAAGAAAAAAGTGTTTTTTATTTGTTTCTACCTTCGTTTCTTTAATGTGGTTTATCTATTTGTATAATTATACATGTTTACGTGGTCTCTATGTACATTCCAAGTAAAATAAAGTCAGCCACAACTTTATGAAATGCATAGGAATTGGTACCACTCATAGCACTGTACTAGGATAGCTATAGGATAAGTTTACAAACAAAAGCAAAACTAGAAAAACAGAAGATGCTAGCTCTATTTTAGAGGAACTTATAACCAAAATTAAATAGGAATTACAATTTGTTTATGTATAAATGTAAGTAAAAAAATAAAAACATAGACATAAAAATGCAAGTGAGTGAATATATACGTAATCTGAGTTCTTGAGATACTACAGATACATGAAAAGTTATTCTTTTTCTTTTTGTACTATCCAATTTATTCCCAATTATATATATATAACCTCTAATTGTATCTGCTAAATCAGAATAGAAATTTATCAAGGACAAAAACTCAGTGTTCTCCTTCCCTTTCATTTTCCAAAGAAGAGCAAATTAACCTAACAGTATTAGAGGCCAGTTAAAATATTAATTACTATAGAAATAAAGTCAATTTTCCAGCTAGTGGTTTAAAATGTCTCTGTTGACATCAGCACTTCCCAGTAACTTCCAAGGTACTTGAAAGAGAGAAAACAGGTGGTGTTTCTTCAGTTCAAGAGAATCTGATTAGTTTTCACATTTGTGAAGTTAGGAGGAAATGATGATATAGTCACTTGATTAAATATTACACATTTGATGTAAATTCAAATTTGATTTCTATAGAACCCATATGACAAGTAAATGTAGTTCCAACAATAAATAAGGAAACAAGCACCACACCCTCAGTTAAAGGTAATGCAACTATATATCCTATGATAAAAAATAATAATAATAATAATAAT
>NW_006194661.1:0-1087 GCF_000334495.1 Tupaia belangeri chinensis | reverse complement strand
CGTTTTTTCAGGGGAGGAGCCGCAGGGACGAGTGGTGGGGAAGAGAGGGGCGTGTGCACAGCGTGGACAGGGGCTGGCACAGCTCTGCAAGGAGGGAGGTGCCGGGGCTAGGCGGGACAGGTGAGGCCAGGGCCGGGCAGCCAGGCGGCCACCACCCACCTGCAGCTCGTGCTCCTAGTGGTTGCTTTGAGTTCATGCTTCACTATAATAGCAACAGGAGGGAGGCCCCGTCACACTCAGTGCTTAAAGACAGTGATAGCTGGATCTTCACAACCACGCTGTCCTGAGGGCCCTGGAAGGAAGTGACTAGGTGCGTCCTCAACATGGTAAGGTACAGATCTGTATTTTCCGCAGTGCTTTTGCATGGATGTTTCCAAAAGTGACCAACACACAGCAAGTCCGCATTCTAGACATAGTTACTTGCAAATTATATACTAGAAAATAGTTGGAAATAACTAAAATCGATAGAAACGTGCCATGGCACATTCCTTTATAATACATTGTAATTAAGGTGTTTCTTCACATTTTTTGAATTAACTGACACAAAGTTATGGGGTGCAGTGTGATTTTTCTGGGTGCATTAAGTCAGCAGGTCCTGGTCAAATCAGGGTGCTCCGCACCTTGTCCCCTCACGCTCACCATGGCCTCCTCTAGCTACCTCCTTGCACACTGCTGGGGGCCGAGTTAGACAGCCCCTGTAGACACGGCAGGGCCAGCCATGGGGGTAGGCATCGCCGGTGAACGCTGTGTGGAAGCCACAGGGCAGGCATGGTTTGGCTCCAGGAGGCCTGGGTTGTGCTGCACGCGTGCCTACGATCCCGACTAGCTGAAGGGCTGGGAAGGCAAGGGCGGGCTGTGGAGATCCTGCTGGAAAGGCCCATCCACCCACCCTCCGTCGAGTGCCACATGGGTGCCCTCCTCCGTGCACAGACTAAGCCTCGAGGAAGAAAGCCGCTCTGCGAGCCCCAGCAGCGCCTGCTCGGTTCTGCGCCGAGTAGCACCACGCTCTATACTCTGCCCGGAGCTCCTGGAGGAGGCCGACCGCTCAACACCAGTAACGGCAAGCGGGTCAGGGCGAGGAGGCGGG
>NW_006194660.1:0-1087 GCF_000334495.1 Tupaia belangeri chinensis | reverse complement strand
AATTAGTCTAGGAAATCTCCACATAGACGGCGCCAGTAATTAATAAAATGAAGTGAATACAGGGAACTCGGAATGGGTGAAAAACATTTGAGATGATGGAGGAAGGTGAAAACGCCCATGGCAGGGAAAGGCACACAGCACGGTGTGGTTTAAGCATTGATGTTGGAGCCTGAGGATACCCTCTTACCAGAGGCAAGGGCTTGTGAAAGCTCTGTAATCTCTCTACGCTTCACTTCCCTCTCCTAACAAATGGGAAATCACAAAACCTCCGTCATGAGTTGGTGAGAGAACTGAGTGAGATAAATATGACAAAGCTCTTAGCACAATGCCATGTAGTAACAGTTCAAACAATGTCTGTTGCTGTTTTTATTGCTATTGGAGAAAACATAAATGAAGGCAAGTATTACTTTGTCTGCACATGGAGAAAATCTATTTCCTCGTAACAAGAATTAAGTATTTGTTACTATTCCTTAAGTGAATGTGCCTGCCTACTGCTTCGTTCTGAAGGAAACAAAATACATATTTACCACCTCCCTCAAGCTAAGATTGTTGCCTCTTCCTTTCCTTTCAGCATCCATTCCCTCCCCCTCTACGTCCATATTCCTGTATGCCACAGTGAGCTCACAATCTTTCTTCTGGTCCTCCACTCTCCCCTCCCACCCCCACTCTCCCACCTGAGTTCAAAGTCTCACCTCCCAGGCTGAATGAGTGCACGGTGAGACGTAGAGATGGAACTCCAGTGGGGGCCTCTCAGGCAATAGTGACAGTATGTGGGACCGTAGGACAGGGGCTCTTCTGGATACTTCTTGTCCATCAGCTCATGTTTAGGTGGCTACCCACCTCCAGCATGCGGAGCACTCAGCAGAACTTTGAGTTCCTTTCCAAATAGAATTTTCAAGATAACTTAAGGAATTCTTCATTTCCTTCCAGAACAGACATGTGTTGGGCCATAGATGCCACAAGGAAGCCATGATGTCACTGTCATTAGGGCTGTCATGTGCCACTGTGCAGTTGGTGTACTGCACACGGAAGCCTCATGTGAGCACGTGCCTGTGGAGCTGTGTGCTGATGGGTCTCTGAGTGCCCA
>NW_006194659.1:0-1087 GCF_000334495.1 Tupaia belangeri chinensis | reverse complement strand
ATTCTCGGGGCTGTTGTTCCCCTTTCTTCCTAGTGGCTGGCTGTCCACACTGACATTTTCGAGTGGGATTTAGACCAGCGTGAGGGTTAGAGGCCCTTGGCATGGCGGCTAGGCCCTTGTCTTTCTGAAAGTCAGCTCCGCCTGGTGGTGAGAGGCTCTTGGGGCCCCCTGAGTGCGCCATGCACCTACGTGTGCACGTGGCCAGGGCTGACGGAGGCTGGGCTGCAGTGTCGCGACCCCATGGGGGTGCAAGCTTACCCTCTCTCTGCCTCTGTCTCTCACGGGAGAAAGAAATTTGGAAATGCTCGGTGTGGGAAGCCCTGACCTGACAGCGGGGTCATGACCCCACCTGTTGTTTCACGTGTCTCTGCCACGCCTGTCCAGCCACCAGCACCCGGGTGCCTTGGGGCCGCTCGGTGGCCAGAGGTGCAGACGCCCACCGGAGCCCTGCCCTCGTGGGTCTGCGGGCTCCATGGATAGTCCTGACTGGCTCCCTGGCCGCGTTTCTCCAGGTCTGTGCCAATGTCACAGCCCTCTCTCTATGCACCCTGCCCTTCAACTGAAGCCAAGTGTGTGCGAGGGCTTGGCCCTGTCTTTCTGGAAGCAGGAAGCGCCCCCCTGATCTCCTGCTCCTGGCCCGCAGCGCTGTCCTCTGCCCGGGTCACACTCCGCTGCTCTTCTGAAGCCGTGCTCACTGGCATGGGGAGGGACACCTGTCCCCGTGGTCCTCGAGGACATGCCTCACCTCCACTCAGCACGTCGGCACACGCCAGGGCACCACTCTCCTCTGTGGTTACAGGTCACAGGGGATGGGAGGAGACGTGCTGGGCAGGCATGGGGCCTGGGTGGGGGCAGCCCTCGCGGGGCGAGTGGGGATCGCAGACTGTGGGTCCCTGTTTGCAGGAAGAGTGACCGTGTTCTGGGCAGCTGCCTGCTTCATGCGTCCCCACCAGAAGCATGTGTCCAGAGAGCAGCGGGAAAGCAGGTGCATGGACCCCAGCTGTCCCCGGAGGGTGTGTGGGTGCTGCTGCAGCAAAGCGAAGTGTGGGTCTGCCCAGACAGACGCCTGACAGCTTTGTCTCAGGGC
>NW_006194658.1:0-1087 GCF_000334495.1 Tupaia belangeri chinensis | reverse complement strand
CTTAAGTTTTCTCCCTACCTGAATTTCCTGACCTAGTAAAACCAATACTTTGTGTAATGGCCAGAGCAATTTTTTAAACACAAGCTTTACTGCATTCTTCTCCCACTTGAAATCCTTCGTGTGTTCCTGTTATACCCAGAATAAAACCCAAACTCCCCTCCAGGGTCTGCTCTCCAAGCTGTACATACCCCAGCCCCATCTGCCCTTCTAAACTCATGTCTCCTCTCCCCCTTGCTCACCATGCTGTGGGCAGTGTGGCCTTGATCTCTGTTCTGCCCAGACACCAAGCTTATTCCACCGCCCGCTTTCCAAGGCCCTTCCCACTTTCCTAACTTGGCTTCTTATCATCCAGGTCTTAGCTGGAAGGTTCCTGCTCAAAAAAGACCTTTTATGACTCTCTACTCCCTATCAGTCTAAGAGTTTACCCATTTCTTCATTTTTCTATGTTATCTTTCTTCTTTAATGGTACTTAATCACTAGATTAATTAAGCAAGTTATTTACATTAACTTTTTCATTTATTTTCTAACCTTATTTGTCTCCCCTGACTGATCTGTAAGTTATATGAGAACATGAATTTTGTTTATCTTGTGCATCACTGTATCACCACCCTCTTGAAAGTACCCAACCCATACCAGGTGCTCAAAAATAAATGTTGAATAAAAGAACATTATACTTAATGTTAGCATTCACCGGGTGTTTCTTAAAATACTAACTCTGTGAAGTTTCCCATGGAAAATACGGATCAAACAAGTTTGGGAAATTCTGCATAACCATGTCCTTTCCATGAGGTTCATAACGTAATGTGTTAGTTAAAGGCTCTGAGAATGTGTGTCCCTAAACTTGACAGTAGAGCCCTTGCATAATACCTCCTAACGTTTCACAGAAGCGTTGTCTATGAAACACACTTAGGGAAATGCTAGCAGAAGCAAACAGTTCTTAGGCTGGGACTTCATGCACATGTTCATTTATTTTTCTTTATCCTTCTGTTCATCAAGCAGTATTGAATACCTGCCATATGCTAGCACTCTGGTTGGAATTAGGGATTTTAAAAAAGACAGGCATAGGGAACCAGCAGTTAGCGTAATG
>NW_006194657.1:0-1086 GCF_000334495.1 Tupaia belangeri chinensis | reverse complement strand
TGAGTTCTCATGAGTAGCACATTACTCCTCTACCAGGGAGCCGGCTCCGTCACATGAGAATCCACTCACCGGAAGGTGTGCTAGGCTATGAACCTATACAGTAATTACCTATAGAAATCACTTTTTTCTGCTAATCCATTGGTTGAAGAGATTTTTTTTTCTTGCTAAACATTCACTATGATAGTTATTTACTAATAAATTGTTTCACAAAAGTTACACTTTAAACCTCTTACTCATAAGGTAGAAGTTACTTCCATGTTAGGACCATGATGGTCATGTGAATTATCTGATTTGATTAGTCCTCAACTGTACTTATAAAAATTTTTTCAAATGAAAACTAAGAATTCCAATGCCAACTAAAGGATTCCAAGAACACGTCTTTTTGCTTTGCTATCCTGGCATAAGATTAAGAAAACCAAAGTTTCAATCTCACATCAACCATTTGTTAGCTAATGATTGTGTGAAAACTATGCGAGTCTTTTCATCTTTTTAACTCTTGGTTTTTAAACTTTTTTTTTTTAATCTTAAAGTTGTATAATAATTCTGATCCTTATGTAGGATTCTGGGTCCCAAAGAAAATAAAAACAGTGAAAGTATTTTAAATAGAGGGATCAACTTAGGAACACAAGTTTCCTCCAAATCCTTTGTTCTTGTTAATTCTCAAAATTGCCTAGGAAAAGACATTCTGTTCCTTCTGTAAAAGAAGCCAAGACTTTCATTCAGTCACTTGAAATGAATTAGAAAATACAGTAGGTTGACCCCAAAGTTGAAGAGGCCATGGACTCTCACATTATTTCCCCTCCAAATATAGGAGTGTGTTTATAACATGAGTGATCAGAAGTCAAGTAATGGAGGCCCTCACTAACCGATCCGCACAGGAAACATACAAAGGGCATTTGGACATTCGGACATTTGGAGTAAATTAGAGCCATAGCAAAAGCCTGAAGCCAGTTTTCTTCTTTTCTTTCTCTATAGGCCAAAATATTACCCAAATCAGTAGTCTTATCAATAAACTAGGATTTGAAATTGGAATTAACCAAGCATAATATCTACAGTATTATGGTTTTCTTTCTTTTTCTTTTTTTT
>NW_006194656.1:0-1086 GCF_000334495.1 Tupaia belangeri chinensis | reverse complement strand
TGTTTCCAAGAATACAGAACCACCTGAGTAAAATTATGACCTATTTCAGGAGGCTCACTTGTCTCATCACTCCCAGAACTGCCTTATTGAATGAGAACATTTCTCACCATTTTATTTGGGCTTTTAACTTGGTTAACATTATTTAGAGAACAAAATGTTTTCTGTTGCTTGGAGAATGTTGGTTAAGGAGATTTCTTCGCTTCTCCATTGTGCAGGACATTGAAGGGCTGTCTACTCACATTCCCACATTTTTCCTGAGAACTACCTTCTCTTGACTCTGACTCTGGCTACCAGAAGAATACCCAATTGGCACATGGCTGTATCTCATCCCACTCCAACCTTACCACTCTCTAGGGCTTACCAGTCACAGTCAATACCTGAGAACTTCACTTAAGGGTACCTGAGCCTTGGCACCATTGCTATGGTTTGACTATCCTCCACTCCCAAAATTCTTGTATTGGAACTTGGTATATTGTAAAGGTATTAAGAGGAAGCTTGTATCAAAAGGTGAGGACTTTGGGAATGACAAGGTGATGGGGATGGGGGCTCTAAGACTCTGATTCCAGGTGGGCGTATAAGGAGATATGCACAGACAGATGTGCACACCTGCTCCTGTTCTCTCACAGCGTGACACTGCATGGTCTCAAGACCCCACCAGAAAAGCCTTACTAGACATGGTCCCCAGACCTTGGGACTCCAAACCATGAGCTGAATAAACCTTTTCTCTGAAATTACCAAGACCCAGAGATCTCCTGTTATTAGCAACATAACAGACTGGTTTTTCAGTCCTGACTCACACTTGTCTGCTGATAAATATTCCTCTTCCTTTAACTAGCTCGAGTTAGGTTTTTATAACTTGAATCTGAGGCCTAATAACCCTTTTTCATATTAATATATCTATAATCCACTAACAGTCATAGAAATAGAATCTGCTTTCTGACTCATATTTCTCAAGAGGCTTAAAGTACTTTACATTTACATATCTCAGTTTCTAGAGCATGTAAAAAAATACGTTTGGAATTTAACAAGGATTTCACATAAGAAAAAGCAGTGGTAAAAGGAAAGAAAGAGAGAAAGAAAGAGAGA
>NW_006194655.1:0-1085 GCF_000334495.1 Tupaia belangeri chinensis | reverse complement strand
CGCTGGGGCGTGCAGAAGGTTTTAAGTACAGAACGAACCCTACGTGTCATTTTTTTTCGTCTTAGGCAGAACAAAAAGTAAACCTTCTTGAAAGAACAGCCAATCAATAGTCCTCCCCAAAGAAGTCCAGAACACCTGGGTGCCCACCTGTCCTGGGCCTGATCCACCTGGGCTGAGCAAAGGGAGCTGGACTCAGCCCTGACTTTCTAGAACTTCCTAGAGCCTTCCTTCCTTGATCCCCCCACCTGCCTTTGATGGTGTTTATTTAAAGCCCTCTTGGCAGCTGCTTTCTGCATTAGGGGTGAGCCCCCGGCTGTGGTGATGGTGCTAGACAGTCTGGACATTGTCGAAGGTCAAGAAGGACGTGGCACATATGGCCTGACTTGGGTGACTCACGCCCTTGGGGAGAAACTGAAGCTCACCTACAGGAACACCCTGTTCTAAAGGGCACAGCCCACAAGTCAAACAGCAGGCCTGCTCACCCTACCCCCGAAAGACAAACAGGGCGAGGTGGCTTCGCCGTCTCTGCAAACAGACGAGATCCCTCAGGTGATCTGCGTAGGCTCACCCAGGGCGAGGTGTGGGCAAACCACAGCTGGCCTTGAAAACAGCCAAGATAGTCACCAATGTGAAGTCCGCTTAGCTGGGCCACTCAGCCCCACAGAGGGCCAAGGCCACGGCTGAGCAGCGGGCGGAAACAGGAAGCCAGCTGCTGGGTAGCGCTGGAGATGCGCGTGGGCAAAGATCCTTGTCGAGATCTCCCTGGTCTCCCTCTCAGTGGCCCTCCCTACGCGCGGCTTCCTCTTTGTCATGCGCATCACCATCTTGGCCTCACGCTTTGGAGAACCTCTAAGAACTTGAGCAAGTTCCCATTCCTGCAGTGCGTTTGTGTCGCTGGAACTTCAGACCCACGCAACTGCTCTTTGGCTGCCTGTACATTCAATACGTAACAGCCACACCCCAGCTCCGGGCAGGGGAGAGGGTGGAAGGAAAACTCGGCCGCCGTGGGCGACGAAGCCAGCAGTCGTGCCTGGGTGCTGAAGCCTCCATGAAGACCCACAGGACAAGGTCCAGAGGCCTTCCCG
>NW_006194654.1:0-1085 GCF_000334495.1 Tupaia belangeri chinensis | reverse complement strand
GCTTTGCTCTCACTGTTCTTTAGTGAGTGTGGATTCCAGCTGGAGGATCAGAGGGCCATTACCCATCAGGGTTCTGTGTTCCCCATTCAGAGCCAATTCACCTGACAAATAGCTCCATGAGGAAGGATTCCATGTCTGAGCGAGCTACGTGCTCTTCCTGCCCTTTAGAAAATATTATTTCCTTCAGCTTTCTAAAAATCATACTTTCATCCAGAAATGTGATTCCAGCAGTGGGAAATTTGCTTAAAGCAAAAATCAAGTACAGGTGGAGACTGGGTATATTTCCAAGACGCCACCCAAGCAGCCTATGCCATGGCTTGTGGCTGCACCCTGTGCTCTAGAGACAATGGACGCTTCAGAGTCAATTCTTTTCACTGTCTGCCCATGAGGCACAGGCACTCAGCCCAGCACCAGGTGGAGGGGAGAAAAGAAAAAGATCATGAGGATGCGACTTTCTCTCTGATCAGGGTGGCGCTAGGCACTCCAAAGAGATGAGATGGTTTAAGTGGCATGGATAAGGAGGGCTGTAACATGCGAAGGAGTGTTTAAAAAAAATAGTGATGACTCTCAATTTATATTTCTAAACCTCAGAACAGATCAGGCCATGCCTTTCTCAATGGATCCCTAAATCCCTGAGCTATCCTCATTCCCTCAAGTGCCCTATGATGCAGCCACATGTCAGTTTCTGACTCTCCCACACAGCCTCATGTCAGTTTCTAGTCCTCCCACACTCCCCAGACTGGAGGATCAACCATGGATTTACTTGTGTTATTCTTTCTGCTGGGAAAGTTCTCTGTTCCCCACCAGAGCAATTTCACGCACCCCCTTGCCATGGGCTCTCCTCTGAGAAGCTTTCTTTCACTCCAAGGTGGCAGAACTAACCACTGGACCGTGCACCCCAGAGACCATCTGACCATCATATTTCATGCTGGGAGCAGAGCACTTCAGCATTGCTGATTTCATGCCTTTCACATACAGAGTGGTTATAGTAGCACCGACCTGAGCAAAAGTCACTCGGTTAAACTAATGTACGAACGTTAACAAAGGAAAGTTGAAATAATCTGGACCAGCAGTTAGTGTAATGG
>NW_006194653.1:0-1085 GCF_000334495.1 Tupaia belangeri chinensis | reverse complement strand
TTTTGTCTTCCTTCACATTATTAAGACCTACTTATATTAAAGTAATCCTGTATTTATGCTAATTTCATTGTGAAGCAGATTGTCAACCCAAGCCACTTTCTTAAAGCAATGAAATGTGTCCTCAGTGGTATCCTCAGAGGGGCCTGTGGCATTCAAGTTTTTCCTCAGATGATGAGAAGTCATTTCCATGAAAGACTTTAGTTTCCCAGAATGTCCCATCCTTCTCATCAGACCTCATCTAAGAAAAGAGGTTCTGAAGAATTAGGCCAGAACTCATTCGAAGAATCAAAGCCGTTTCTAATTAGGCTGTTGAAATCGTTTAACAAAAGTGGAGAGTAACTTACACTAGATAGCTGAAGAAGTCTGAAAAATGTCTGGATATGGGATATATTTTGAATGTAAAGCAAACTATCCATGAAACTGTGCTAGTTGTTCCTGTGCTCTCTGTTTTTCTCTTTTGTAGTTTCGCTATTCAAATTGGCTCGATAGGCTGTATATGGTGGTAGGAACTTTGGCTGCCATGGCCCATGGAGCTGCCCTCCCTCTCATGATGTTGGTCTTTGGAGAAATGACGGATAGCTTCGCAAATCCGGGGAACTACAGTAAGTATTCTGTATACTGATTTTATTGGGAGCTTGCAGAAAAACCAGTCATTTAGTGTGATGTTTGTGAAGTCCTTACTAAATATATAACATATGTTTAGTGCCATGGGAGGTGGAGGGTCTGAACAATAGTTCATATTTGTTTTGAGTTTGGGAAGATGTTACAAGTATCAGAATACACAATGGAAGTGTTGCAGAGATATGTAGAAAAAGAGAGAACTCTACAATAAAGTGAGATATAGCCTAGAAAGCTTCCAGAAGAAATAAAGAAAACTAATCAGAACCTCCAATGATAAGTAGGAATCAGTTATGGGATTCCCTGACAGATTGAATATAGGTATAAAAATTGAGGATGATGGTAAAGTTTTTAGCCTGAAAAACTAGAAAGATACAGTTACTTTCAATGGAGCTGAGAAAGGTGGAGGGAGAGTAAGGTTGGGCAGTAAATTCCAGAAATTTAGTTTTGGACTTGTCATGGGTTTA
>NW_006194652.1:0-1085 GCF_000334495.1 Tupaia belangeri chinensis | reverse complement strand
TGAGGGGAAGCAAGTAAGCAGAAGACAATCTTATATAGGACACATAATTTACCTCTTTCTGCCCTACTTTCCTAGTCTGAAAAAACAGGATGGTCATGGTAGCTCTACGATAGGCTATTGTGAGTACTAAATATGATCATATTTGTGAAGCAGTAAGAACAGGGAGGGACACATAGTAAGCAATATACAATAGGCATATATAATAACAGGCATAATTGTCATCATCATTATTATTATTCAATAATTCTTAAGATCATTACAGAACACCCCCCTCTGGGCATGTGGTAACACATGATTGTTAGCAGTGGATGCAGGAATTGTTGGCAGGCACCTAGACACAGCTTGCTGATACCAACTAGGCCACCACTGCTGAGTGATTGTACACCCTGAAACAGCAGGGGTGGCGTGTTAAAGGCCTTTGTTTTCCTGGGGGTGTTCCGGCTGCCTTCTTCTTGGCTCAGCTCTATGCTTGGTTGACACCTGGTGCAACCCCTGTAGTTTCTATTGGTCACAGCTAATTCCTGGCTGATTCCTCTCTGATGTTTAACTTTCTCCCAGAACTGCCTCTATGCAGGGTCACTGAAGTTCACAGAGAAGATCACTAAGATTAGATCACATGCATTCCTTCCTTTTCCTTAATTAACACTTGAAAATTCTCATGGATACAATTTTCTTTGGGAGGAACTCAATAACTTAGTTACAAAGATAGGGTCAGTTTAGGTCAGTGATAAAACAGGGAAATGATCTAGAATAGTCCTTCTCTGAACATGGCCTTTGTTCTACAGGACATGAGCTGTCACTCCTTAGCAAGAGGAAACACAACTGTGATATTTACTCTGGAGTTTCCTGTCTGTTTCTAGCTTCTGCCTGGATTGGAGATTCCTTTAACACTACAGAGAAACACAATGAAAATGTGCACATCATCAACTATGTAGTTCTAAATGTATATTTGGAATAAAAAGCAAATGGTTGAAATGAACCAGGCAGTCAAAACTCAGCTGAGATACATTTGAAGCATTTCTTGAGTCCATGGAGCTTTCAGAAACTTCCTCTTTGCCTTAAAAACAAACAAACAAACAAACAAA
>NW_006194651.1:0-1084 GCF_000334495.1 Tupaia belangeri chinensis | reverse complement strand
CTATTTTGAAATGCAATGAAGTTTACATTTAGTATTTTTTTTCTTTTCCTGGGCTAGCAGAATGTAGCAGGTAAATCTTGCAATATTGAACCGTGGCAGCAAGCCATTCTGTTTTTCACTTTGAGTACATTATAAAATGAATTCAATGCTTTATTCTAAAATAGGCAATGACATATGAAATTAATTATCATAGATCCATCCATTCTTCAAGAGACCATTCTAACATCACACACCTGGACATTTCTCTATCCAAATGAATCACACGATCAGGAGTACTGTCCAAAGTTCTGTCCACTAAGAGAACTTTTCTTCACCTCTGTCTTTCAGGGATGTCCCAGAGAGGGACTATAGGGCTGCAGCTGTTCACTTTTAAGCGGTACCTATATACTGTACAGGATCATCTGTGAGACTGGTCTGAGATTTTTCTTCCTCTATCAAATAATTGTTAGGGAATTCCTCATGAGGCTATATGTACAGGTTGGGAGAAAAAAGGCAGTATAGTAGAAATGTATACTGTGGCCATTTGGGTCATGTCATGTCATTTGATTGTGCTTTCAGGGCTTGATTGATTCCAGCTGTGTATTAATACATACCATTTCCGCTATTCTTTAAGGGTTGCTGTTTGTGACTAACTTTATAGTTTGATGAGTCAAGTAACAACCACTTTATGATGGGTGGTTCAGGTCACATAGTCAGTCTGATCCATGGTCAAGTGTTTAGTTTCTGTTCAGGCCCAGTAACACAATGAGAGTCAAATCTCAAAAAGAGAACAACCTGTCAATGATGGCAGATCCTTGCTGCAAAGTTCTGAAAGCCTATGTTTTGATCACACACACTGGTACAAGACACCAAACAGCACCTCTAGCTAGTACAGCCAACTTCAAGTACCATTGGATCTGCTGGGTCATAGGACCCAAGAGGCAGAGCAACTTGCATAATATCCTACCTACTGAATAGCATCAGATCTAGCATTTTCTCAGGTCCCTTGGCAAATGAACCAGAGTAATACACCCAAATGAGGATTGTGTTGCTACCCAAATCCAAGGAGGCCTCTCAATGGTGTACTTCCTTCTTAGTTGTAGGA
>NW_006194650.1:0-1084 GCF_000334495.1 Tupaia belangeri chinensis | reverse complement strand
CACACGGCTGGCTGCAGGTTCAGATCCCAGGTTGACCTGAAATGCACTGGGTTTGTGGTGCCCCAAATCCTGACTAACGGGAAGACAGGAGGACACCGTGGTGTGACTCTGTCAAGGGTGCTGTCTTTCTCCTACTGTTACTCTCTCCTAAGAGAAAATAAACTTAAAAATTAAATAAATGGGGCGTCCCAGTCCTCTAGTGTACTTTAGCTTTTCCACTAAGGACGACCCCTGCCCTCTCTCCAGGGAGTTTCTCTTCCTTCCAAAGCAGGTTTGACTGTACCCAGCCCCTGCCTCCACGCATGCCGAGTGCTCCAGGACTGTACCTGTGCACCTCCTGACAAGGGTATGAGTAGGCCCTTGTGTAGCCCAGGTTTGAATCTGGAACTGGTGCTCTTGTTCATAATCCAGGGCATCATCTAAGTCACCTGGAGAGCTTGGTCAGTTGCCCAGACACTGCCCTGAACTCACATGGTACCTAGAGTCCAATCTGGAGTGGCCTGGTAAGGCTCTATTGCAAAAGGTTTCTCTAAGCGACTGATGGCAACCCCAGCTGAGGAAGGCTTCTCACTTCCTTTCCAAATGGGCAGTAAAGAAAACCCAAGTGGGTTGCTTTGCTGACAGAGCCACTGGGAGACAGACTTGGAGAAGCCAATGAGCCTGCTTGGATCCATGGTCCCAGTGGCAGCAGCTACACAAGCGTGTGAAACATTCACATTCACACTAGTGACATGGGAAGCAGAAAGGACGAGCAGGCAGACGATGGTGAGCACGTCTTCCTAGCAGGTCACTAATAGCTCACAAGCATTCCTTGCTAGTGTGCATGAGCATTGTGGAAAATAGAAAAATAAGACCAAGCCTCTGTCCTGGGAGAGACGGCATGGGTGGCCTTCCAAACACCTGTGAAGAGCGCCACAAGAACAGCATTGGTGGGTTCCAGAAAGACCAGTCAGGGCCTATTTCTGTAACTGTGACCCTGCACTACACAAATGCGTATCACCTACAAGTTCCTTGGCCCCACGGCAGACTTCTAGAAGCTGGGTACAGGACTCTACATTTCACCAAGTTCCCCAAGTTATTCTGG
>NW_006194649.1:0-1084 GCF_000334495.1 Tupaia belangeri chinensis | reverse complement strand
TTTTCTGTATCTATAGATTTTTATCAGTTTCTCAAGGCTAATGATTTTCTAAAATACAGGCCTTTTCCCTCCAGATGTCCCCTGCTTCCAGCCTGCCTTCACCTAGAATTCGGTCTGTGGATCATTACCGATGCTCTGCTGCCCTCCCTCCCCATTCTCACACCTAAGCCTGGCTTCCACGCTGCTGCACATCTGAACTTCCTGCTGCCCCATGAGAGAAGCAGGAATATTTTCTGAGGCCCCCATTGACTACTGACTAATGACTACTCAGTTATCTTTTTTCCTAAGGACCTTGCTCAGAGGGCAGGTCTGATAGAGCTTTCATATCACCCCTTATTCTCCAAAGGCAGTTGATTCACTTCGGTCTCCTCTGGGGTGGTTAATGAGGTTGTATTTACAGTAAAAATCACCAGGCTCTTCAGAATTAGTCATGGAGTTTGGTAGCAATCAGTCAGAGTTGACCTACCAGCTCTCTGCAACTAGCAGGGATCTCTAGGGACCAGGCATCCAGATATGCCGCTGTAGGTGACAGGGCTGTCAGCCAAGCTCAGAACTCTGCAGTCCTCCTTCCACAGCTTCTGGAGAAGTTTGCTAGTGCTCCAGAGACATGAGTTCCTCCTATAAACATGAGGACAACATAAGTCTTGAATTTGTTTGCCCTTGGCTACACAGACACATGCTGCCTAAGTTACTTGAAATTTCTGCCACCCATAGTGCCTGGGTTGCCAGCCTGTCATCTTTTTGCTTTTGGGACAGTAATCTCACACTGTTCCCCTCAATAAAACACATAAACACATACATGCACACATACATGCACATGTACATGTCATCTGCATAGTTTCGCATCTGGGTCAGAGTCCATGGTTGGACTACCAACCAGGTTGATTCCTCTAAATTAATCATTGCGAGAATACATTCCTTTTGCATACTCGTGAAGAGGCAACACTGTAGGCAGGAAAACAATTAAAATATATTTTTTTCTTTCATAGATGAAAGAAACAGAGAGAGAAAGACAGGTATCCCCAAAGAATCTTGATGCCACAGCCCATCCCTGGTCTCAGCCAGCCTGGATCATGAGCACAGG
>NW_006194648.1:0-1084 GCF_000334495.1 Tupaia belangeri chinensis | reverse complement strand
GCGTCCCAGACTCCTGTCTAATCGGGTTCCCGGGACTATAATATTGTATTTGCTGAGCCACGGAGGTTTGGGGCTGAGAGGCAGTTGCTTGGCCTGACAAGACGAGCCTGAAAGTGGGGTATTTGTAGCTCTGTTTTTCCAGGGAGGAAACAGACCTAGAGACCCTAAGTAATCTGCCAAGGTCCCACAGGAAACGAGAGGTGAATCCGGGTGTGAGCGCAGGCTCTGTCTACTCGCAGGGCCACTGCTCTCACATAGACGTTTTCTTGCTCTTTTCCTCTTGAGGAGTCACAGGGAGAAAGACACAGAGCAGGATGAGGATTCAGGGGAGAAGGGGGCAGCTGGGGCGCTGCCTGGAGAGCTTGGAGGGCTGACCCTGTGGAGGGCAGGAGGGTGGAGTGGTGCTTCCCCGCAGCAAAGGGAGACAGAGTTTCAAGGAAGGGGTGGTCAATTGTGTCTAATGAGACCCAGCCAGGTGGAGGAGAAAGAGGGCTGGGAGGGAACCATTAAATTTAATGACCTCAGTGACAGTTTCAGCTGAGTGATGGGGCAACTGCCAGACTGCAGGGGGTTTGTTGTGTTGGTAAAGGGAAGGAAAGGAAAAAGAGAGAGCTTTAAGTGGAGGAAGGAATTTCGAGGAGGAAGTCAGTGGCTACAGGGAGGTTGAAATGAAAAAAGGAATCATGACCTACATAATGCAAAGCACCCGAATGCGGTGATCTGATCGCTCCTCCCTGCTCCACTCTGCTGTGCAGTTCTTGGTTCCACAGTTAAGCCGAGTGGCCGGGGAAGCAGCGGAGGGAGGGTCTCAGGATCGGGCACAGCTTGCGGGTCACACAGCGTCACCTGGGCTGTGAGGCTGTCTCCAGAGTGGGCAGGGGGGTGGCAGCTGAAGTGTAATCATCTAAGAGCCTGGAAATCTTTGGGATCTTCTAAGATTATCCATCTGACTGGGTTAAGGAAGTAATGCAGACATGCTTAGACGATAAACCCCAGGCGTAGAGGAGCTTGTTGCCTGAATAGCCCCCACACAACTCCCTAGGGCCTGGAGGCAGAGCTTGCTGAGTGTCCCCAAGGGCCATCC
>NW_006194647.1:0-1084 GCF_000334495.1 Tupaia belangeri chinensis | reverse complement strand
AGAGTGTATGTACATGCAAGAGAGAAATGGAAGAAAGAAAGAAGAGAGAGAAGGGCCCTTGACAGGGTCTCGTAACACACGATCCCCTTTCTCCACCCTCCAGCTCCTAGGATCCCAGGCACCCATGCACACACCAGCATATTTTCAAGTCAACTTGGGAATCCAAAACTACAGTCAGTCATATGGCTTCCAGGCACGCAGGGCACTGCCTTAATACTTTGCCACAGTAAAATAAATAAATAAATTACCACAGATAGTTAAATTTGGGCTACAACTTCACATTTAAACATCATTTATTCATTCATTTATTAGCAAAAATTTACTGACCATTAACTATAAAGCCACATACTGTGCTATGCACAGGTGAATAAAGTGATGAATAAAATGCAATGCCTGCCCTTAAGATTACATTTTCACAAAATAAGACATAAATGTAAAGCAGTCAAATTTTTTTTATGCATTTTACATATGTGGTTATAAAACTTGTTTGTGACCTAAGCCCTGTAGTTCTATTTTTTATGGCTCTGTATGTTTTCTAAATTTCTAGCCAAAGATAGAAAAGTAGACTATTTCCTGTGTACTTTGCTGCCATGGTAGCGTTACTGAAATAGTATTCACGGAGAATTTCTATCAGGCCAATTAAACTGCTCTTCAGCATGTAAGCAGACTGCCCCTGAAATAAAACTGACTGGGATGTTATTTCAAACAACAGGCTATCGAAGTGATCAGTACCGTTAATCTTAAGTGTTGTCTTCCATTTAAGACTCTATTTGGTGCTCCAGTTTAAGGAGCTTTGATTTGTTGGACATCCTGGCATTTTGACTCTGAAAGTAAAATCTGGGGATGCTTTTATCTGAAGACTTTTTAAAACCTAACACCATTTCCTATTCTACGTGCAACTGTCTAAAGTCACACGCAGCTCATCTCACTTAGAATCCTTCAAAAATAAGTTCCCAACCCAATTTGTATAAAATAGTTTTTATTGCTCACTCCTTACAATGAAAGACTGCGAAGAGGAAACCTGAACTGTTATTTTAAATTGAAATCTCTCTGAAGGAGTTGTAGGGCACTGGGATACAGCAGT
>NW_006194646.1:0-1084 GCF_000334495.1 Tupaia belangeri chinensis | reverse complement strand
AGAGTATCTCAGTGTAAATATACATGTGTTACACGCCCTTCATTCACACTTTGGTTGGGAAGAGTAATATGCATGTGATATTGTGTATGTAACACACTATACTACACATAGGTCTTCCATAGACAAATGCATCCAAATCACATTCAAACCCAATCATTCTGTTCCGATCCTAATTCCCACACCTGAGAAGTCCTGGCTGAGTGACTGCTGAGTCTGATTTTCCTGCATAAAGAAGGCAACGCATGCACCCCCTCGGCCCATGAGCACCAGAGCTGTCCCCTTACCTTGATCTCCGCAGACAGCGAGGGCCAGCCCTAAATATACTGTCACTACCTGGACATCCACAATGTATCACATTGGCACACCCCACTGCTGTCTGCAGAACCGTCTGACTGATGTGCCTTCAACCTGTCATCAGACCGCGATGACCTCAATTTTTTGAGAAGTCAAGTCAAAATTCAACCCTTATCTTCAGAGATCCAAGACATATTTATGTGTCAGCCCTTCCTTCACCCATCTTCAGCCTTCTGGAAAGTCTGAAAAGGCCATCACGCAGTGAGTGCTTCCCCCCAGCCCCACCTCCGCCAATGTCCCCAAGCCCACCCCATTCATGTTCACCCTGTGACCACATCCTGGAGGTGCCCTGAGCACTGCATCTTGCTAGGGGAAGTGGCTGGTGGGGGCACAATCCCTGAGAAGTACTTCATCACAGTATCCCCTACCAGAGCCCCCCAAGAGTGCCAGAGACCCACACTTTCTCCAGACTGGTCCTCCCACTCTGCCTGCTGTCTGACTCAGACAGAGCAGGGTGTACTAGCTCCAGGGTTTTGAAGCTGGGAGGGCCAAGTCCCTGCTTCCACAGAGCAGCATGGCAACTTGAACAGGGTCACCCAGCTCTTGTGTGGCTGGGTCTTCCTGTCCCTGAGGGTAATCCCAAGAGGTTCGGGCTAATTTCTCTTCATAGAACACCCATCTATCATTCTTAATCTTCTTCCTCAACTTTTTCCAGAGAAAAATAGCCTGAAAAGATGACACATGGACAGAAGTCTTCCTAGCCGGTATCCTGGTGGTCCTGTCCAATGTT
>NW_006194645.1:0-1084 GCF_000334495.1 Tupaia belangeri chinensis | reverse complement strand
GGCTAGCATGACTAGGCCAGGCACTGCATATGTGTTTTAGTTTTAATAGGCATTTGTTATTATATAACGCTTATCCAGCGCCACACGTACAGCCTTTCTTTGGAGTATTTACGATCTATAAAACTAGCAGTGGAATTTTATATTACAAACCATCCAATTTCAAAAAAGCTAGATGGTTAGAGTGGAAAAATAATATTACTTTTGTTCTTAAGATCAAACCTTATTTTATAACCCTAGGGGGAAGTTGAAGATACATTTACTTATTTGCTGTAGTGATAAATGTTGCTATATTCATGATGTGCACTGTTTGTTCCAGGCCCTGTGCTAAGCACTTTACGTGCGTGCTCTAATGTAAACCCCCCTCAATCCCGTGGAAGTCGGTATTATTATCCCATTGTATTCATGTGAAACGGAGGCTCAGGGCAAGTACTTTAAGGAAACCGGGATCCGCTTTCCGGACTGTAAGGCCGCAGAGCTCACGTGCATAAGCTGCGTCTGGAAAGAAGCCACCCTGCCTTTTCTATTTATCTTCAAAGGGTTGGGTTGTAAGTGAGGCCTGGACGTTTTATTTCCGCACCATGAAGACTGGTCAAAGTGACATAAGAAAAAACAATCTACAGGACACTTCGTACGTCATTTCACATCCCGAATGTGAAGAGCAGGGTGGGAGACGAGGGGAACTGGTTTGAAGGGCTCTGGGGGACTGGGTAGAAGTGATCCCGGGTAAACTACGTGAAGGTCGTAACTGGAGCTCACGCTGTCGGGAATGGAGTAACGGTGTCTGCTCCTCGAGAACAAGCGTACACACCGCGTGTTAACACCAAGCACATTCTAAGGTAGGAGAGTGTTCTTATACAGTACCTGTAACACTTTAGCGGTAGCAAAAGCCGTTCAGTGTATGAGGATATCTTTAACTAAAAGAGAAAATACGAGACTGCATTGCACGGTGTAAGCTCTATGTATTGTTTTGTGGAATTCTGGTCCCAGCTGTGTGTGTTGTCCTCGGCTATCGGACACCAGAGCTGTAAAGGACAGAAAGCTTCGGGCCCAGCCACAGGGGCACGTGTTCCTAAACACTGCTTCT
>NW_006194644.1:0-1084 GCF_000334495.1 Tupaia belangeri chinensis | reverse complement strand
TGCATAGTTCACAACAGGGTTGGGGCTCCTATGAGAATCTAATGCTGTCATTGACCTATCTGGAGCCAGAGCTCAGGCAATAATGCAAATGATGGGGAGTGGCTGTAAATATAGATGAAGCTTCACTCACTTGCTTGCTCCTTATTTCCTACTGTGCCATCCAGTTCTTAACAGCTCATGGAAGAGGTTGGGGATGTCTGGTATAAGTGACTTCAGGAATTTTAGCATGAGTAAAATTAAAAATAAAATAAGGATGAGCAAAGTGGCTAGGCAGCGAAAAGTGGGAGCTCAGTCACAGGTGTGTTAAGATGGGTATGCTTTTCGACACCCTAATGGAAATATCAACAATGAAGTTATTTTTGTGTGTCTAGAATTAGGGATAGATCTGATCTGGAGATATGAATTTGGGAGTGGTCAATGGATAAAAGGTGTTTAAAGCCATGAGACTAGATGACTGATGAGTCAACATTAATAATAACAGAACGTATTTATGACTCATAATTGTGAAGCAGGAAGTGTTCTAAGAATTTTTCTAAATGTGTATTACTTTCCTTAGTTGCATGATTGTAAGAGATTGGTACAGTTACCACATTTTAAAGACAAAAAACCAAGGCAAAAGAAGTTGGAATTTTGGCTTAGGAGCATACAGAATATATTAAGAGAGTAAATATAAATAAAAAGTGGGAGATTTCTGAGTAATAGATACTAGAATACACCCATTGAAAAGGACAGAAGTCTAGGACCAAGAACAAAGAAATGGTATTCTCCAAGTCTAAGAAGAAAACTTGGTCAATAAGAAAGGAGTTAAAATCTTAGGATGGGAAAAAGGAACAAACAGAATAAATTATGTGAAAGAGAATTCTTTAATGAAGCTTGTGAGTAACCAAAAGGAAGTAATGAATTAGATGAGCATAAATATTGTCAACCATAGGAGTCAGAAGGTGGCAGAGTGGTTAAAGCACTGACCTCCCGCATGGTCAACCACAATTAGAGTCCCAGACCCGGAGGCTTGAAACTCACAGTGGGCATCTATGTGTGCATTTCCAAAACTCCAGGAGGAGAATGGAGAATGGATTGTGGTATG
>NW_006194643.1:0-1084 GCF_000334495.1 Tupaia belangeri chinensis | reverse complement strand
AACTACTCCCTTTCAATTATTTTCCTTCATTTTTTCCCATTTTTGTAAGCTATTTTTATTAATCCCAGGATTATCACTTGATTCATTGCATTGTGTTTAAAAATGATGTATGTAAATCCTGAATTTCTATTTAAGGCTATTTGAGACCGTAATAATAATTGCAGTGATGACTGTGAGACAGTGCCTGCTAGTTTGAAATGCATGGCTCACTTTTACCTCATTTGTCTTTGAAAGTCAGCAAGTATAGCAAGGATCTGAGGGACACGGTGGCATCTGTGAGCGTCCATACATGTGCCTCTGCTTGGGGACTCTGAGGTGTTGACTGGAGACCCGCACCTATGACAAGAAGAGAGCAGAGGGAAACAGAAATGAGCAGAGGGAGCAGTTCACCTGTGAGGAGGATCTGACCCGGCATGGCTTGGCAGAATTCTCTTCTGTTGCAAGAGAATGGTCTTCATACCCCCTCCTCCCGTCTTTAATGTGGGTGGCCCACAAAGGGCACGGGCTTGGGGAAGGGAGCTCCTTAACTGAGGCGGACCCTGAAGCAAGCAGCAGCTGCAGGCCGGGTGCTGACTACTTCTCACAGTTGGGCAGGAGCCTCCTTGAAGAGGTGCTGAGTGGTGGTGCTAGCTGAGGACCGACAGGCAGGAAAGGCAAACTCACATTCAGAGCTCACATTTATTCCCAGGAGAACAAGCTCTGGTCCTTTCAAGATGGGAGAGATCTATGCTGTCAACTTACTACCTAGTGGCAGCTCATTCTCCTCTGGGAGTGGCACCATTTTGGGGGCTCAGCATGGATTACCATGCTCAGTTGTGGCAGTTAGCTTAGTTAGCTTAGCTTTGCTAAATAGGATCTGTGCTTTTGACCTGATGTGAAGTTTCCATCTCTGCTACTGTAGCCACTTCATTCATGAGCCCTTGGTATCACTGTGAGGTGGTGCTGGCTGACACCACCTGCCTCAGTTGTTTTGTCTGGTTGGTGTGCCGGGGCTTCTCCACGGTGGCTGCTTTCCTATCAACTCTTGCATGTCATCAGCATGTTCTCTCTCATTTTGATTGAACGGATAAAACACTTGTACATC
>NW_006194642.1:0-1083 GCF_000334495.1 Tupaia belangeri chinensis | reverse complement strand
CCAGAGCACCGGGACGTGAACACCGCGAAGTGTGGGACTGACATGTCTGAGAGGCCGTCCTTCCCATTACAACCGAGACTTGCTTTGTGGGCGGAAAGGAGGCGGTTTCGCTTGAGTAAACTCAGGCGGCTGTGAGACCCCGTCTCGTGCTTCCTTGCTGGGTTACTTCTAGTATTACCAGCCCCTCACGCCGAGGTCGAGACACAGAGGGAAAGGGAAGCAGCGGGTGGCCTGTAGCTCCTGTCCCCCCCAGGCCTTCCTTCCTTAGCCGCAACCCAGAGGCAGAGAGCAGGGGCAGGGCGAGGAGGGGCGAAGGAGACAGTGAGTTGGTTTTGTGCTCTGTCTACACTGCTGTGGGAAGAACGAGATAAAAGGAGTACATGCACATGATTCAATTCACATGACAGCCCAGCTCCAGCAGAACTCACCCCTCATGCTAGAAATCGGACAGGTGGGCGCCCAGGGCAGAGGCGGGGTGGCGTGACTACAAAGAGGTGGAGCCGGTCCGGATTCTGAGGCAGTGGAACCGCTGTGTCCTGATCTCAGCTCTGGTTACACACCGAACACAGCTGTCGGAACCCACAGCATCGCACTCTACAGCGTGTGAATTTTACTGCGTAGAAATTATTCCTTACTACATTTTTTAAAAAATTGAAGCTGTGCGTTTAGATAAGAGTCACTAAATGAAGAAGAGTTCCCAGAGAAGGGACCCTGGAGCTGCTAATCTCACCAACAGGTAAGAGGTGGTGTTCTCCCATCTTACAGACCAAAACAGACCCAGAGAAGTGAAGTAACTTCCCCAAGGTCGCACAGCGAATGAGTAGCAAAGCTGGGGCTTGAACCCAGGGCCCTCTGGTCATACACCCATGTTCTCTTGGCCTCCCTTCAGCCAGGCCTGGCTCATGGCCTACCATGATGACCAAGCAGGGAGGACAGTCCCAGATCCTCATCTTTGAGGGAGAAAGGGAGTGGCCGTGAGGGCCGGGCCTGCGTCTGGAAAACCGCACTCTGCTCTTTGGATGCGACGACCTGCTTGTCACCGTCACCACCCATGCAGGCACCTCGCTTGCCAGTATACGGCCG
>NW_006194641.1:0-1083 GCF_000334495.1 Tupaia belangeri chinensis | reverse complement strand
CGCTGCCTCGGTGTCTGGCGATGCTGGCTCTCACCCTCACAGACGGGTTCAGGGCAATACTGGCCTGCGTGGCAGGGCCGAGTGGGGTGCTGCCACCGCTCTGCTCCCAAGAAATCGCTGGTACAGCTTATTTGGCAGGGCTTCTGCACTCAGCCTTGGCACGAATACGGTGCCAGAAACCCCGCAGGGGGAGCTCTTGCCCACAGGAGCTGCAGAAGGTGAGACTGGGCACAGCCGGGGGGCCTGCCTGTCACTGCAGCTGGGACGGCCGGGATCGTAGTTCGTTGCAGTTAAGAAGACCAGCAGTGTTTCTGGGTGCTGGCAAGACCACGCGGATCTGTGCATGTCAGTGTCCCTTGGAGGAGGGGGACTCCGGTGCAGAAGATGGGCCGGAGGGGGAAAACCTTAGGCAGAGAAGGCCTGGGCAGGCCCAATGCCCAGTCGGGGGGTAGAGGGCTCGAGTAGAAGCCAGGGCACTGCCGAGTGGTGCCCAGCGGAGGGGGAGCAGTGGCCGGGGCCAGTCCCTGCAGAGCCCCCGCCGCTCACCCCGGGTCCAGGCCCACGGCTCTCCACGTCCGCCTGCTGACCTGCCCCCAGCCGGCCGCTCACAGCGAGGTCTCGTTGGTGTGCGGCCTGGAGTTCTCCTCCTCCAGCAGCGTGATCCTTTGCTTGAGCATCCTCACTTGGGTCTCGTGCCTCTCCACCATGGCCATCATCTGTGACTCCAGCTTCTTCAGCCTGTTCTGATGCTTCCTCTTGGCCTTCTCGTAGGCAGCCACCAGGTTGCTGTGGGGACGGGAGGGAACAAGAGTTACGAGTGGTCCCAGCCGGCCGAGACGCACTGCCTGTCCCCAGGCACCCAGGTCTCGGGAGCACCCTTCTGCGGGAAGAGGGCGCTTAGCCCAAGGACCTGAAAGCAAGTGGCCTCGAGTCACAGCCCCAGGACTTTTAAGTCCTGCCAGGGGCGCACATGCTGGCCTGAGACAGTGAGAAAGCAGCCATGGACGTCTCACCATGGTCCTCCGCTCTGGGTGCACACATGTGCCTGTTGGGTTTTTCAAGCCACTGAATCCAGGACTCGAA
>NW_006194640.1:0-1083 GCF_000334495.1 Tupaia belangeri chinensis | reverse complement strand
CATGTGGGATATGGCTCCCTTAAGTACTAGGCTCTGGGGCTGGCCCAAGACTGATATTTATCCCTTCAGATTTTGCATTACCACAGACTTTACTAAAAGAGAGTAACATGGTTCTGAGAAGATGATATGGTGATATTTTATGGAGGGTTTGAGAAACCTAAAAAAGTGGATGTTCTGAATGAGAAAGGCAGAAAGAGTCAATGCAGCCCCAAGTCTATGAGTCAACACAGGAGAGGAGTCCTGAAGTGGACCCCTGTTTCTATTTCATTTTTACCATCATCAACCCAGCTTCTTAGCACAGGGAGATTGTTGGACATGAGATAAGAAGGAGGGATGGCAGGAGCCATCACCTTCTCATATTGCAGAATATACTCTGAGCCACAGTTTTACCCTGACGGCCAACCTCTGGATGGAGAGACAACCCAAAATCAAAGGACAGAACAGCTTTTGAGAGGGTATATTTGAGACAACAAATCTGAACTGAAGCTTTAGGTTGGCTCAAGGTAAGTTCAAGTATCCCCCAAACGCCCCTGACAAAATTCCTACCATTTTGTGGTAATATTTGAAGTGCTGTTTACACATAGCTATCCCAGGTAGAATTCTAACTCTTACTCCTCCTCTCCTATTGAAGCAAAAGGTAATGTCAGACAGAAATCAGAATAAGATCTAGGCACTGCACATTTTAAATGTGCATAGAATTTTGTCCGGAATGTCATTTAGCAGATGCACACTGTCAATGGTTTCTTCTGAGTAGAATTCTTTGCACTTTTGTGTTTTACTTATGTCTTTTTTAAAAAGAGATGTGAACAGTTGGCAAATGAATAAGCAAGTAAAATAGAATGTAAAAAGTGATATTCAAGAAGAGAAAATTAAAGGGGAGTAACTCTGGAACACAGCAAAAATCAGCAGAAATTAGACCATGGCAAAAGAGGATGACTCTTTGATCCGTTTACTGAGAACCCTTGTGATGTGCTACGTACAGTTTGTTGTTTGAGATGCAAGATATAAAAGGCCAGAGCCACAGGGAACAAAAAGTTTACAGTCTAGTTTAGGACACAAACCAGGAAAGAAAATACTTCAATA
>NW_006194639.1:0-1083 GCF_000334495.1 Tupaia belangeri chinensis | reverse complement strand
GTGTGTGTGTGTGTGTGTGTGTGTATACTGATGTTAGAAGCAAAAATAGATGTATTTGCCTCAAAGTAAATTCATTACCCAGAAAATGCCAACTCTAAGATAAAATTAAATAGACAAAATAAGGACATGACCTCCAAAGGTTAAAAAAAATGTTATGGAGCAAATAAAATACCTATTTTCTTTAGGATTAAAGTCTTAAATAAGTGATTCGTCACAACTAATGAAATGGGTAACATAAAAAGACCCTTTATAACTTAAAAACTAGCACATAACAGATAACACAATGGAGAACAAGTCAAAGAAAGCTGAGCCATTAGTATTTGGACCCCGAACCTTCTTGCCTACCCAAAAACTCTTTCCTCAAAGAAAATAAATCAGTTCGACTAAGGCTCCTACAACATATCGTCCAAGTTCACTCCACAGGTATTAACTGTTCCTTTCTTTTCCTTCCAAAGTTTTCATCCTGCCTTACAATTACTGACAACCATTCATTCACTCACTTGTTCACAAATGCTCTCAACATAACATTCATTCAGTACACTGTATGTGAAGCTCCTGGGTGTGGAGTGACAGAGGAAATTACAGTCCAGTAAGGAAGCCAAAGACCCCTTTTTAAGTGTTTGGAAAAGCATCAAACATGGCTGCCACAGAAGTACTGAACACAACTCAGACCAAAGTCTTGGAGAGGGCTTCTTTATGGAGGTAAAACCAGAATGTAATTCTAAAGATAGGGTGGAGGGAGAGTTCAGCAGTGTAGCCCCATGAGACCTAGGGATTCAGTCACCAATAGTCATCCTTAAGGCTCAGCTCACACATCGCCTAAACACTGAGGCATTCTCCATGGCAGAAGAGGAGGTTGGGGGGATGTTTGGGGGTGGGGAGTGCCATGTGTTTTCCTCTTCCTTTGAACTGATACAGGTCTACTCAAAATGAGCTATCACCTAAGATCAGGGTCAAGTTTGGCATCACGGCTGAAAAGAAGACTGAGAGAAGAAGAAAGCAAGTTGAAGTTTTTTTCCCCTTGAGGTAACTCAGAAAACTTTATAAAGACTGAGGAAAGAATAATGAGGTTAAATATATATA
>NW_006194638.1:0-1083 GCF_000334495.1 Tupaia belangeri chinensis | reverse complement strand
GGCTCTGCCACGTAGCCTGGCGTGTAGCAGGCTGGACCACCCAGGTTTGCGTCGGGCATTCTGTGAATGTACAACGACAAAATCGCCTAATGATGCACGCATGAGAACAATCCTTGTTGTTAAGCAAGACGTGAATATCTTAGAAGGTTTTTATGGGGATGAACTACATCATATGCAAATTTGAAATCGCAATTCATTAAAATGAATGAGATTTAGATTTCACAGTTTATTGGGCAGGGGGTGATCCTAGAGCAAACCAGGCAGAGGGCAAAATGAGGAGAAAAAAAACAATGAAGTGTGCGTGGAGAACCTCAGTCTTACTGGAGATCCCTGAAATGTCTAGAAAGCTATGCAGGATCTTGTAAAAGCCTGTCTCTTCCTGGCCAGAGAAGCAGAGAGGACTCCCGGTGCTCGAGCTGGGAAGCCATTAGTGCATGAACTGGCTCCTGCAGCTGGATTGGTCTTAGGAGACGTGGCATCATCAGAGCATCTGTGACGATTGTCTCCTGCCTCAGCGTCTCTTCTGCCTCTCTCCCGGCCCACAGCCAGAAGGGTGTGTTTGAGACACAACGTCCCAGGCCACATGGGTGTGATAATGAGGAAACAGACCGAGGGGTGCTGAGACACTTTCACTCCCACAGTCATCACTGAGGGGCTACGGCTTGTCCTCATGTCTGAGTTCACTTACACACTGGGCTGGGCTGGGCCAGATAGCATTGGAACAGGCCAGAGGTGTGTGAGAAAACCTCAGGACGTAAGATTTTATATCCTGGTCCAGGCTAAATTGGAAAAGTGAGTCCTTAGCTCGGATAAGAGGGGCAGATGACCCAGGAGGCCCAGGGAAGCCATCTAGGAGTTCACACTGGCCACAGACAATCTGTATTCGGATCACTGAGCATTCACCCTGTGACTGTTGATGAAGTCTGAAAGGTATAAGATGTATTTAAATCTACTTTGATGCCCATTAATATCCTCACACATGTCTGCAGAGCTAGCAAAAAAATTTGAGGGCACTTCCAAAAACTCATGGAAAATCCATATTATGAGTTCAGTCTATGCCCTGGTGGTTAAGGGAGCCAGATC
>NW_006194637.1:0-1083 GCF_000334495.1 Tupaia belangeri chinensis | reverse complement strand
CTTGAACTGTGGTCAACTACATATGAGTCCATTATTCTATCTGCAGGTCCACCCTCAAAAATCTTTAAAAAAGATAGAATTATCGGCACAATACATTCTTTTATATGACTCTATACATGCTTTCAAAAACAAAATAAAATGATGAGTGTGCCAATTCTGTATTCTGAAATTAAATAAAATTAGACAAAGTGCACCAGGAAAGGTAAAATCAAGAATTAAACATAGAGTAGACATTTATGCCAATCAACAATGTCATCAGGAACTAGTTACTTGCCTTCTCTAATCTACATACACTTAATGGTGCACAACATTACTATTCTAAATATTTTACATGTGTTATGTCATTTAATCTTCACAACTGTATGAGTTAGATACTGTCATATTCATTTCACAGAAGAAGAAATTGAGACACAAGGAAACTAAATTACTGTAATGGCCACATTCAAAGTGAGGCAGAAAGCCACATTCAGAAATATTTAAAATTTCTATTGAGCTCACCATTCTCTCAATCTGATGACTCCTTTCTGTAAACTCTCTTGAGGATCTCACTGCATAATTTTCTTTGTATTTGATATTTGAGACTTTAAAGGAGGCAAGGTAATAGAATGATTTATCATCTGAAAGGTAAAATTTAAAAGATCCCCAGTTAAACAATCTGTTCCTTATCTCCCACTTCTTCCCCACCCCCTCTAAGTAAGCTACTATAATGCAGTTTATTTTTACTTTTTACAAAAATTAGTGCATACCCTTTTCAAATTTTCTGTAATTTCATCATGGCTGCCAATTAAAATAGGAAATTCAGGTCCCAAAGTACATTTACAGAGTACTCTATTTACATATATTAATGCATATCCAAATTTTTGTACTATCATACATGCAACATACAATGGAAGCTAAATATTGAAAGCAACTACTGAAAGTTATGCAAAAATTATCAATTTCCTCAAAGCATTGCTAACCTACACGTATCACACATAATCAGTATCAGGAAAATATATTGAACAAGTTGTCAATTTTTTCTGTTACTGTTCAGCTCATTTAAATAGAAGTCTATGTTGTTTTAACTTTTTTTTTTCTCTTTTC
>NW_006194636.1:0-1083 GCF_000334495.1 Tupaia belangeri chinensis | reverse complement strand
TGACCGCAGCCACCCCCCTGCTTTCCGGCAGCCGCGTGGCCGCGGGGACGGCCTTGGGAGCTGTTCGGAGGCCTTTGATCCAGCTGGTAATGGCCCTAAGGGAGTCCCAGAAGAGGCGCGCTCTGGCCTGGGGCCGGCAATCTGGAGGTGCTGGACACTCCGAGCCTGGAGGGCACCCTTCCCTCATCAGGTGGGGGCCACCCACCTGCCCTCGGGCAGCACAGCTTCCACCCAGGGCCCCGCAGCCGCTCACCCTGCTGGCCTACCTCAACTTTCTCCACCACCTGCTTGCCGAAGGAGCAGACCTTGGTGGAGCAGGTGATGATCATGTTCTCGGGGCTCTCGTACTGGCTGGAGACCCCGTAGAAAGAGCTGCCTTCGTCCTCCATGTTGGTGTTGAGGTCTGCCTGTGGGGGACATGGCGCTGGGAGGTCAGATCGTCAGCAGGGCCCATCGGGAGGGCGGCGGCATGAAGACCTCGGGTCAGTCAGGCTCAGGGGCACGGGGGAAAACGGAAGGGCTTAAGAAGTGCTGGGGCGGAAGCCGGGCGGTGGTGCGGTAAGGCACCGGAGCCACGCGAGGAAGGGCCTGGGCTCCCGAACTGGGCCCAGCATGCTGGACACACGCACGGCTGGCCTGCGCAGCCAAGGTGGATGGATCCTGGCGTGGGGACCCTCTCGGGGTAGCCGTCTCCTCTCTCCCTCATGGAGTAAATAAATAAACCTGGGGGGGGATAACTCAGAAGGGTGTTGGGCAGCTTCTGCCATTCTCACAGCTAGGCCTTCCTTACATAAAGCCAGGCCATGTCACTTAAAAGCAGAAAGAGAAAACGTGGGACTTGCATCACTCTCAGCCACTGCTCGGACACGGTGCACCGGGCAAGGGCCCCCACGCTTGTCTCTACAGCCTCGAGTTTCACCGTCGAAACCTGTTCTTGTTACACCGCACACATCTGACTACCAGTCATTTCTACTCCAGTGTGAGTTAATTTATCAAAACTTTTTAGAGACTGCTTTCTGTTTTTTGACTGCCAGAGTTCATGTGTGCTCACTGGAGACAGAGAGAAGAGGGCACTCCGGGGGG
>NW_006194635.1:0-1082 GCF_000334495.1 Tupaia belangeri chinensis | reverse complement strand
AAAAAAAAAAAATGCAAAAGAAAAGAAAACAAGGCAAAAAACCCAGAAGATCCTGTCATTTACCAGCGTGCATGGGCCAGAGGACATTACGCTAAGTGAATAAAACCAGATACAGAGAGAAAAATATCACATGCTCTCACGTACATGGGGAATCTTGAAAACTAAAAATTAAAGTAAAATACAGAGACAGAGAATAAAACAGCAGTCAAAGTCAGGGTGTGTTGGGGAAAGAAATAAGATGAAGAGATATAAGTCAAAGGATTCAAAGTAGCAGGTATCTAGAATTAATAATTCTAAGAGCCTAGTGTATAACATGAGAACTATAATTAGTAATAACATTGCATTTAGAATTTTTGCCAAAAGATTAGATTACAGCTGCTCTTGTCACAGAAAGGAAAAATGAATAACTGTAGGAGATACTAAGTGAGATAATTATTTTGTTAATTTGTTTCATTTTAGTAACCATTCTACTGTAGATATATTCTCATTATATCATATTGTATACCTTAAATATCCATAATAAAATTTATTCTTAAAAATAATAAAAATCTTTGTCAGATAATGCTAATATCTCTGTCATCTTAGTGTTGAAAACTTTTGTCATTTTTACATTCCCTTTGAGGTCTTCCTGTTTCTTGGCATAATGAGTGGTTTTCTGTTGAAATCTGTATTATGTCAGTGACCTGAATTCTATTTAAAGCTTCTGTTTTAAGTGGATGGTTCTGACCTGACTTAGGTAGAAAAGTAAGATGGCATTTAATTTCTGCTAGGAAGGGGTAATAACCCAACTTTCCCACTGAGTTCTTGACTTGAGCCAGGGGAGTGCTCATCATGGCAAGGAAGAGGTGGGAGTCTCAATCCTCCATTGCCCTCCATTAACACTTTCCTGGCTGAGAGAGCCAGAGCAGCCACATTCCTCTTCCCCTTGTGGCCTCCTCTGGCACAAGAAGGAGAGGTGGTTCAGGTGGGGGCAAAAGTCCAGACTCCTACCCTGTCTTCTCTCTCATGGCATTCTGGGGAGTGGAGTACATCTTTATCACCTAGCGAAAGTGAACATCTGTGTCTCCCACCCAGCCACTGGT
>NW_006194634.1:0-1082 GCF_000334495.1 Tupaia belangeri chinensis | reverse complement strand
GATGGAGAAATGGAGAAGGGATTGTGATGTGGTGACCACGCCCCAGGGGGAGCTCTTTCTCTCTGTTTCTGGCAGGCGCTCACACCCTCTGGCTAAGGCAGGAGAGAATCTGGACTGTTCCGTGGAGCCTCACCCATGGGGGCCACAGGGTTTCCAAGCTGAGTGGCAGCTCCCTGAGCCTGATCATTTTACACCTTCCACCTAAGTCACGTATTTCCACCTCAGTCCCACCCCAGCTGGTGCTGGCCATGGACAGTGCGCTTCTCCTTCGCTGCGGATGGCAAGGGCTCTGGAGCAGCCTGGGCAGAGCTACCTGGCCAGAGGAAGCCGACTTACTGCAGTAAGTCTCTCTTTGCTGTCCCACCTCCCCTGAGGGACTGACTCTCGTAGGCTCCTAATGGAGCTGCAGCTGGTCCCTTCCATCCTCGGCCATTGGATGAAATAGAACCTGCTGTGAACAGATCCAGGGTTGGCTCACGAGTGGGAAACTGGTCTTTGTGCGTATGGAGTTAAATAATCTCTAAGTAGTCAGACCGAACTTCAAGACGACCAGAGGACAGAAGAAAAGGATCTAGTGATCAGTGAATCCCAAATTGAAATGAGTCAAAGGCATGGGACAGTGATGAACAGGAAAGGACCCTGGAATAAACCATGGCAGGATGCTTTAGCTGCATCCTCTACCTTCCCACGTTATACCAAAGGAAGCTAAGGTCTTGGTCTAAGAATGATAAGGGAAATACAGGCAACACAAGTTATAAACACCTTCAGGGCCTCATGTCCTATGAGACTGAAAAATGAACAATTGCATATCTATTTAAGAGTTTGTAAGGTATTTTCATGCATGATATTTCCAACAAATTCGTATGTAAAGCATGAATGAATAAATTACGGAATGAAGAACAAACGTGCAAAATCAAAGAGGTCAAATAGTAAAAGTCACAGCTCAGTCGTGGTGGTGCACACTGCTAAACACTGCACCTACAGGTGGGGACCACATGGGAGACGTAGGTTCAATTCTTTTTTTCTTTTTCAGCTTTTTTTCTTTTTCTGGGGAGAGGATTTTTTGCTACAGGGCACATGCG
>NW_006194633.1:0-1082 GCF_000334495.1 Tupaia belangeri chinensis | reverse complement strand
TGTCTTTCACTATATACCATGAGTTGTAGTTGGAGATTTTGTTAGTTGTACATTTTAGTGGACTCTCACTTTCTCTGTTATTTTGAGCAAGCATGGTAATTTTTAAACACAGCCCCCAAATATCTTGATATTTTTCTTGTCAAAAGGTAGGATTTACATTCCCTCCCCTGGAGTCTCAGTGGACTTCTTCATATTCAATTTGTTGATCACATCAACCAACAAAATATGTCAGAAGTGGTGCTATGTGCTTCCTGAGATTAGGCGGAGGGTTGCATGGTTTCTACCTGGCCCTGTGCAGCTCACTCTAGGCAAACTCAGTCATCATGTACAAAGCCCACAGCCAGCAGCCTCGGTGCTGTGATAACACGGCCCTGTGATGTTGGACCCACGTTGGAGGGTCCTGAATTTGCATCTGGAGGTTAATCTATACATGTACGTGTGTACACGAGCATGCATAGACCCCTGAACTGGGCTGGCTGGGGCTGGATAGTGGCATAAAGACCCTCTTGGAGATCAACTACTCCCTCTCTCCCCTCACTCCTCCTCCCTCACTCACCCTTTCTCTCTGTCTCTTTCTCTCTCCTGAAAGAAATAAACTTCTATTAAAAAAATATTAACTAATAATGCCAGCTATCCTGAGACCACCATGCTGGAGAGGCTCTCTGCCAGCACACTCGTTGACGACGTCTGTGAGTTCCCAGCCAGTCAGCATGGAGGACTTCTGCCACAGATGAGAGTGAGTCACTTTGAAAGTCCAGCCTAGCCTAGTCTTCAAAGGACTGAAGCCCCAGTGACATCTGGCCTCTCCCACCCAGGAGAGTCTAAGTAAGAACTGCCCAGCTGAGTTCTTTCCAAATTCCTGACCAAATAAGTTAAAAAGAGAGAGAAAATTCTTTAAAACTCCTAAAATTGGGGGCAAATTCTTAGGCAGAATGGCCAGTCACTTAGAGATTTTAAGGCTCTAGGATATTTATAAACTTGAGGTAACAACTCTCCTTATAGAATCAATGTGAGAAATTCATGAGAAGGTACCTGAAAGTGCCTTGCAGGGTGCATCAGCTGTGCATCACTGACCCTCGATA
>NW_006194632.1:0-1082 GCF_000334495.1 Tupaia belangeri chinensis | reverse complement strand
ACCCAGTTTTAAAATTCTGTTAAAGCCATGTAACCATGATCTCATGAAAGAAAGCTTGGACAGACAGGTAGACACATCATAGGGTAAAGAGCTCCTCTGGGCTTCAGCTAGCAAACGACTAAACAGAGGGTTCTCAAACTTTTATTGTGGAACCCTTTTACAAACAAGTAAGATCTTACATAAATCCTTAATATATCAGACTGACGAAAGAAATGTATCTCTGAATAAAGCAGAGTGGGGTCCCCTTCACTTAGTCACCTTTCTCTGGGGAAGCCGGAGGTTCTGGACATCAAGGGCAAGGTGGCCTTCTGAGGCCATGCCAGCTAAGACCCTGTGACCTTTGCAGGAAGACGGATAAAGCAGGGAAACTCTGGGGTCTTCACCCTAGTGGTCAGGTGCATTTTGCCCTGAGACGGAGGATAAAGGAAAGTTAGGGCGTGTCATTTTAAACCACATTCAGAGCCTTTATATAAAAGGAATTTCTTCACAGGGTTGTTTTAAAGGTATTTTAAGCACATCACCCCAAGGTGTGACTAGAATAATGCTACACTTATTTGGAAGGGGCCATTTTAGTGAACAATAAAAGTTTGTTTTAAAAGGTGAGAAGGGGTATGACTGCAATATAGATTTATTTGGACTTTCAAAAAAAGATAGGTTGCCCAGACTACAGTGAAAACACATAAACTGGAAGAACAGCAATGCTGAACCTGCTCAAAAACTGGTAGAATTCTAAAAGCCAGAGCTGAGCGCCTTCCGTCCTAAAAACAGCCCATGAAAAAGGAATTATTTCCTTCATTTATAAAACAGGAATTAACTCAAGAAATATTTATTCAGTTTCTGCCACGTGCCAGGGATTATTGTAGGCATAGCTGTAAAACAGGCAAGTCTCTCTGCCTACTCAGAGCTAACTGCCTAGTGGGAGGAGGCACACAAACAGTACGTGGAAATACTTTATGGGGGCCAGCAAGTGGCGTGGGCGTTCAGGCACTGGACTCCCCATGGCCAGCTATGGTTTGAGTACCAGACCTGGCATCTGAAAATCACACCAGGCACGAGTGCGTGTGTGCCCAAAATCCTAAGAG
>NW_006194631.1:0-1082 GCF_000334495.1 Tupaia belangeri chinensis | reverse complement strand
TGGGACTTGAATAGCACAGTTGGCCATGTGAGTTTCAGTCACTTTAGCCAATATGCTACTGGCTGGCACTTCTGATGCTTTTCTTACCAGGATAATTCTCAGAACACCCCTTGGTAACTGGTCTGCATGGTGCCCCGTTGGTAAGATAAGAACGTGGAATCTGTAAGTGCAGCTGCCATCCCACAGCAACAACCTGACAAGTTCTGGCCTTTCTGCAGACACGTTTCATGAGCAAGTCCTTCACCTATCCAGGATCATAGGTCTCCAGACTAGGCCTGTATAATTGGGGGGGCTGAAATGGTCATCCTAAAGAATTCTCATAGGTCTAAATTTGAATGAGTTAATGGAACCAGTGAATATGTTTCCTTGCAGAACACTGAAAGTTCTGACCACTAAAAACGGAGAAATAAGAACAGGCCAGTTTGCTGGATAATTCATTACTGATAGACATGAGCTGCTTGTTCCTCTTCAGGATGTCTGCATCTTCCTGAAAGCTGTATTCCATATAATCCCATTAGTTTTGTTCTGTCTCATGGCTTCAGATCACAGTCTTAGCTTCAACCAGCTGTCTTGCAAATATTTGTTTTTGGAAGTAAGATGCATTTTCTTTTAACTGAAGCTTGGGGCTGGATTACTGTTACTTGTGGACGGACCTTCTCTATCTTGGACCTACCAATGCTGAGAAATTTCTTCAGTCACAGGTGGAAAGGATAACTCTCTTGGCATAAAAAGTCTTCCTTGTCTGATTGAACCCTAACTTTCATATGGTATCCCCCAGCTCATTGGTTCTCCCACCACCCTACTGAGCTGGTCTAATGTCAGGCCCTAAGCCTCTGCCAAGACTTGACTTATTTGCTTAGCTTTGAATAAGCCATCATGTGCTTTGACAGCTTGTCCTGAGCTATAATAAAGATCTTCTGGGATGTTGCAGACCATTTGGAAGACGTCAAATGAGTAGACACAGTTAAATTATAAATAAGAAAATTGTTAAGGAATCTAAGGGCTGGCCAAAAATTTTACTTTGGACTTTCCCTCAGTTTGAATTAATTAATGAATGCAAAACATTAGGCTTTTTTTTTTTT
>NW_006194630.1:0-1082 GCF_000334495.1 Tupaia belangeri chinensis | reverse complement strand
AAAAAAGTACTTGAGGTGCATTTAATGAAGGGTCTACTCACCTAAGGTGAGGAGGATTAAAGGGGTCTGATGAAGCACGTGAGACTAAAAGCTGTGATCATCACCTATTGCCTGATCATCACCCATTGCCTGGGCCTATGGAGCAAGGGTAGAGGACAGGGCTGTGGAAGAGATCACCAGAAGGAGCCTAGGTTTCCACAGAAAATAGTGCCTGCCAAATTCAGCCTGGTTGGGGTGGAGTGGGGCAATGATGCTTTCCACTCTCCTTCTCTTCTATCCCCCAGTGCTACCCATTGACAAAGCCCAACTTGAAGCAGAGGTCAAGAAAGCCTGGTCAACACAGTCCTACCAACCTAGACCATGCTGAAGTGTAGGTGTGGAAGAGCCTACAGTGAACATCTAGCACGTATGCTGATAAATCAGTTCTCCACCTTGTGAGCTGGCTTCATGCACTGGAGATCCTTCCCGCTTTTACAGAGGTGCTCACAGAGCTGCATATTCGGAAGGTATTGTATCTGCTTCTCATGCTGCTGATTTTTGCCTGATTCCTGCAGGAGTTCAGCTTACTCAGAGAATGTAAAAAAGAATCTATAGACTATTCTCTTAAACAAAAACCTAGGACCATGAAGATTAAAAAAGCCTATGACATGCACAGATCCCAAGTGGCCTAACATTTTTGAAGTCAATAGCAATATTTTTAAATCAATTGGACATTATATTTGACACCAGCATAGCAACTCTGCAGCTGGGAGGCTGTGCTCAAAGACCCAATCTTGTTAGCAACCTGGAAGACTTTATGGCACTCAGAACAAACACAAAGCTTATGTTGGGTCAGGTTCTTCCTGAAATTGACTCCAAGCTGGCTTTTTTAATGGGCAGGTGATGTATTGAGGCAGGAGAAGCCAATGTAGAAAGAAAATGGGGAAGGGGAAAAGCCAAGAAAGAGTGCAATTTCAGGCAGAGTCTCAGCCTCAGCCTCAGCCTGATCCCATGGGGAGCTTTGGAACATGTTACATCTTCCAGTTTTTCCTGCCCTGAGGCAAAGGAGTTGGGAATTCTGCTCCCACATTGACTAAAGGCTT
>NW_006194629.1:0-1081 GCF_000334495.1 Tupaia belangeri chinensis | reverse complement strand
ATAAATACAATGAAATAATTCTTTAAAAAAATCAAATAGCTATGAATAAATCTAGTAAACAATGTATACAATTTATACACAGGAAACAAAAAAACATCACTGAGAGAAATTGTTAATGATATAAGTTAATGAAGGGTTATACCATGTTCATGGATTGGAATTTAAGATGTTAGTTCTCTTCGAATTGATCTACAGAATGATTTATAAAGCCAATGAAGCTCAAAGTGCTAGAGCATTTGGCTGCTGTTTACTTGACTTTTCTTGGGAGGAGGGATTATGAGACTACATACTATTATAATTCTAATATGTATATAAAGAATAATGTTGGAGAGCTTATACTATAGTAAGGAAGACAGTGTGGTATTGGTACAAGGATAAGAAAATCTGCTAATGGAACAAAACAGAAAATGTAGAAACTGACCCATCTTGGTTTAATGTGACAAAGTTCGCATTGAAGAGCAGTGGACAAAGGACAGACTTTTCCATGAATAGTAGTGGATCAATCGAGTATCCTTATTGGGGGGAAATCAAACAAGCCTCTCTTCATATCTACCTTATACCATGCCCTAAAACAATCTTATGTGGATAGACATGTGAAATGTACATGTGAAAAGTGGAATAACCAAGCTGTTAGCAGACTTGGGGGAGAAGATAGATGAATTTTTCTTAAATAGAATACAAAGAGCACTAACAGTAAAAATCTGACAGATTAGGTTATATTAAAATTCGAAACTTCTGTTAATCAAAAAACATGATTGAGAGGTAAGAGTAAGCCACATGTGAGATATGGCTCATAAGGAACTTGCATATAAAACTCTAAAAATACGACTTGTGTATAAAAATGTAAGCCAAATCAGTAGGAAGAAGACTTGAAATAGGTGCTCCACGAAAGAGGGTGTCCAATGTCTTATAAATTCGTGAGCAGCTGTTCAGTCTCATAGGTCATCAGGGCAATGCAAATTAACCAGAATGAGATGCCACAGCACATCTACCAGAATACCTAAAACTCAGTACCCAGGGCCAGTAGCTGGTGTAGTGATTGAGGCACTGGACTCCTACGTAGCCAACCATATTTGAGTCC
>NW_006194628.1:0-1081 GCF_000334495.1 Tupaia belangeri chinensis | reverse complement strand
TCAGAGCAGCAATCATGGGTTGAACATGCCAAACACTCTGCTAGGTGCTTTACTTACATCCTCATAAAAATCCCGTGAGGTGACTATTATGATTTTTTTCTTTTGACAGATGACAAAAAATGAATTTTGCATGGGATGGCAGTTAAATAACTTTTTTCAAGCTAGAGAGCTGGGAAGCAGCAGAGATAGGACTAGACCAGTCTTAGCTGTTGTCAAGTCTCATGCCCTTGTCTATTATGCTACTCTGACTTTCCTTTCTAATTTTTGCTTTCAAGTCCAGCAGAGAGAAGCAGACAAGTAAGTTCTCGATTATTGATAATTATAACCTGGTAGAAAACCAAACTAATTAGAACACAAGTACTAATAATTTAGACAGATATACACATGAGCTATCTGTCCAGTGAATTAAAAACTGTCTCTTCAAAAGAGATATTATTTTTTATTTCAGGCACTATATTTTCTCAATTAGACCTGTTTTCATCTTTGATAGTATCATTGTTATAAGTGGAACTGGTCATTTGTACACCCACTTACGGGAAGTGACTTAGACCAAGAATCTGAAGAGTTCAACTTTTGGGTTAATGCAACAAAATGTTTCTGGAAGCAACTTCCTGTTTAGGATCAATCAATCCCCAGAAGTTCCAAATAATTTGATTCTGAAGCAATTTGTCTTTTAGTTGCTTTCTTTCTTTCTTGTCTTGTCACATACCACCTCCCAACTCTACCAAAAAAAAGGAGCTAGCAAGTAAGCTCTCCAACTGGCGAGACCTGTAGGAAAACTACTACCTTAAACAAGGTCATGTAGAAGGCTTGGTACGGCCATAAGCTCAGATGAGAGCTGAGAAAACCTAGGTTTCAACTTTCCCTCACTTATGAATTAGCCTTTATTATGAGCCTCTGTGTCCTCAGGAAAGAAAAAATTCACATGTAAGTTGTTTGTACAGTCTTATTAATGTAAATAAATAAGGCCTTACATGAGATGCAGAAAAGAAATTAATCAGAACTAGGCAATGTTTCCAAATCACTCACAGCACTTGCTGGGAAAACAAAACTTTATATTTAAAATACAGGCAAAAAAAAA
>NW_006194627.1:0-1081 GCF_000334495.1 Tupaia belangeri chinensis | reverse complement strand
TGGGAGTTCAATGCCTTAATCACCATGCCACTTACCGACCCCTAAACTCTACTTTGGACAGTGGAGAAATTAGGAAGTCTTAATCCTTTTCTTGTTTGTTTTAGTCTGGTATTTATATTTTTTTGTATGGGACAAGAATATTTGTGGTATTTGACTAATTGAAAATGATTCTGCTACTTTTATAAATGTGCCAATTGTCAACGAATTTTTAGAAATGATCAAACCTACTTTTAGTGTATTCATATTGAAGGAATCGACCAAAGGATGCTCTATAAAATAATTCATAGGGGGGATTCTGAAACAACTAGAGAAGATCCTGTTCCACTTGCATGACCACCTTATTCCTGCTACCTACCATGCCCAGATCCTGCATAATACTGTAGCTCATTGACCTTGGTCATGTAGAGGATAGTCAAGGTGTCCAGTGAAATGGACACATATACTCAACTTAACTCTCTATGACATTCAAAACTAAAACATTACCTTGAGTATGTTCAAACCTTAGAAGCATACCAGATGTTCTCCAATACAACATATTACCAAACTAATGATCTGTCAGGGTGTATATGTTCAACGGACCTGTAACAACTTTCATTTTAGATATTTCAATTCCTTTTATATTATTATAAAAGAGTTAATATATAGTACTATAGAATCATGAGACTAATACAATTTTTAATTTTTACTTTTAATTATTTTATTGACAAATATTACTTTGTATTCACTTATGGAGTACCATGTGACATTTTGATAGATATAAACATTGTAGAAAGATTAAATCAAGATAATTACTATATCTAATCTATCATCTCATCTACAAATGATTTGTGGTGAGAACACTTAAAACCTCTTTTAGCAATTTCAAAATTACTTTTAATTATGCTCATCATGCCATGCAAGAAATCACTACAACTCCTGTCTTATAGAAACTTTGTGCCTTTTGACCAACATCTCACCTTTCTCCTCACGCACTCTTATAGCTTCATCATTCTACTGTTTCTATGAATTTTATTTTTTTAGATTCTGGATACAAGTAATGCTATGTAGTATTTGTCTCTTTGTAATTAGCTTATTTCACTTA
>NW_006194626.1:0-1080 GCF_000334495.1 Tupaia belangeri chinensis | reverse complement strand
CTTACTTCACTCAGCAATAGATCCTCCATAAGAGATATGCAAAAATTTTAAAGTAACTAATGTTAGTTTTTTTTATTTTTTAAATTTTTTAACTTTTAAATTTTTTTGGCTAGAAGGTGCATACTCCCAATTGTGAGAGAGTAAGAGAGAGGAAAAGGTGAAAACATTCCCCACAGAGAATGATCACATTATAATCTCTTCTTCTCTCTCTCTCCTTTTGGGATTTTGACCCAGCATGTTTGTCAAGCCACCGGGTTTGAGAAGCCAACCACGCAATCAGCAATGTGGGACTCAGCTGCTTAACAACCAGACCACAAAGACAGTCCAGAAGATAACTAATCTTGATTTAAAAATAATAATAATAAAATAGGTTAAAAAGTGTAATCATAAGCATAATTAAAAAATGGCTATTTCAAATTCCTGGTCGGTATCATTTTAGTATTATCACTATTAGGACATTCTAATTAAAGTTGGCAATAACATAAAGGTGCTCATTTTTAACTCCATTATTTTTATAAAGGTTCTTTTAAAAATTATAACAAATATTTTTAGACAGCTAAATAAAATAAGAACTATAAAAGTTGGAATGTAATATATAAAACGGAGAAATATAAAATAATTAAGTATAAGTTTAACAGAAATTTTGTAGATTTGATATGAAAATATAAGAGTTTCCCAGAAGACTTAAAAGAATACTTCAATATGTGTAATGTCATGGCATACTCCTCAATGGGATTACTCAAAACTAAAAAGATAAAAGTTTCTAAAATTAAAAAAATTATCAATGAAATGCACTCCAAATAAAAAATTCAGCAGCATGTTTTGGTAATGAATTCAATGAATTGCTAAATGTTTTCTGGAATATAGAAATTCTAAGATAAAGAGAAATAAATATTTAAATACATGTTGAAAGTTACCAAATAAGCCAAATACTACTAAAATAGTCAGAATTTCAATATAACAAAAAGAAAACTTAGACTATGATAACCACACAATCAAGGCCCAGTCTCAGTGGAACCATCAGCACCAAACCAGACTGTGGAGCTGACAGCCATGTACCACCAGCTGTTCAAGTCCCTA
>NW_006194625.1:0-1080 GCF_000334495.1 Tupaia belangeri chinensis | reverse complement strand
CCATTACGCCAACTGCTGGTCCCTGTAGGTTGCTGCTTTAGTTTACTTTTATTTGCAGTCAGTGCAGGAGTTTCTTTGCTCACTTGAAAATGCTCTCCCTCCCTCCAATGTGGGTGAGCTGCGGAGAAGCAGTCGCCATCTCTTCCTGGGCTTTATCCTGTGACCTCGAGTGGGGCTGATATGCACTAGGTCCCGATCAAACTGTGTTGAATAAGTGGCCAGCTACTTGCGTTCCAAATGTCTCCAAAATATTTTCCTTCACAGATCACCGAGGGGCAGGAAGTGTGAAGGACCCACACGGCCATCATCAGACTTCATTTTTTCCAGCAGGGAAGCTTTCAATGAATCACAGCCATCTTGTGAGTGGTTACTACATCCTATGGGGCTTCACGTTTCTTTTTAATGGCTTCAAAACCAACTTCTGGAGACAACAGCTGACTCCCATATCTTCGGAGTAAGCTAAGACTCTAAAGTATGCCACGATGCTTTGTCCTTAAATGCTGACGTTTAACACCTTTGCCTGGGGTTTCACTCGGTCTCAAAATTTATAGCAAAAATGATTCGCATCTGAACGATCCGGGTGCACTCTCTCCTGAAAGCCAGTGACACTGACAAGCTGCTGCAGATTCAGACTCTGGAGACCAACCTAGTGTGGGCTTCTCTTCCAAGAAGCATCGCCTGGGCTCACAGAGCCCTGAGGGGCCAGGACTGAAAGGCACAGAGACTGTCTATTCCCACTCTTTACAGTTAAGCTGACCCCCTGTCATCAGCCAGTGAGGACACACCAGTCTTTAGACGTCTCGATCCAAGGCCTTGGGAAATGGAATGCTCCAGTGGATTTCAAAACACTTCGAGATGAGTCCAGATAAAATGAGGTTTCCTGCTCTTTCAGATTTTCAAGGACTTCATTCTGATTTTCGAATCACCAAGATCATTGTCACCCTGCCTTGCTGTAGGATTCCAGACAGAATATGCCATCATATTTAAGGTTTTCTTTTGAGTAAAGTTAAATTTATCATGTCTCCCAGGTGGTGAGTTTTCAAAATGTTGGTTTCAAATGGTGGAGGGAGTGGTTTTGGG
>NW_006194624.1:0-1080 GCF_000334495.1 Tupaia belangeri chinensis | reverse complement strand
CTCTGTCCCTCTCTGGTCAAATTAAATAAGTTTAAATAAAATAATAATAATTATTTATTTTTAAAAAGAAACCATCACTCTTGGTGGGAAAAAAAGAGATAACAATTAAGATCTTTCTATTTATTCTGCTAGATTCTGTGCAGTATAAAATACACATCTGGAACTCTAAGCATCTTACCACTGTGAGGTTTGATAGCTGGTGCACTGAGAGTGGCACAGAGAAAATGGTGAAAGAGTCTGGAAAATTGACTTTGGATTCCCAGCATTGATTTCTTCTTAATCTTATCTAATCCAAATGGTCTTTGCTGCCTTAGTTGTCAGATACAGAGTCCTTTATTTTTAAACCCTTAAAATTGATCACAGTTATTATTTTAAATAGAATCAATAACATGGGATAAAACCTCTATCCTTATTCTCTGTTCTTTTCTTTATTTTACTTCAGTGCATATAACCATCATTTACTAGAAAATATATGATAGCATAGGTGGTGTTTTTATTCATTTGGCATTCTCAGGTAATAGAATGGTGCCTCGCATAAAGTGTTCAATATATATTTGTTTAGTGACTATTTTGCCAATTTCATTGGTTCATTTTTAAAAATTTACTTTTTGTTCCATTTTCAATTTCTGCTAAGTACACTGTTAGTTTTATAGGTCTTTCAGCAATGGTTAGATGAAGAAATTTTCTTACTTTATCTTTGTTGTTAAAAGATAAGTATAGTTTAGCTGGGTATAGAATGCCAGCTGATAGTTACTTTTCCCTGGACACTTCCAAGATCTAATTCTGTTAAACATTGGGTTATGGTATTCCAAGTTCATATATTAAAGCTCTAACCCTCATTCTGACTGTATTTGGAGATTGGACTTTCAGGGAAATAATTAGATTAAATAATGTGATAAAAGTAGGTCCCTAATCTAGTAGGATTAATATCCTTTTAAAAATGTATTTGCCAGAGAGTGTATATGCTTATCAGAGACAGAAGGATAGGAAGATAGGGAGGAAAAAACCCCTCCACTGGAGTATGATCATGTCACAATCCTTTCTCCATCATGTTGGGATTTTGGACATGCACACACATGT
>NW_006194623.1:0-1079 GCF_000334495.1 Tupaia belangeri chinensis | reverse complement strand
CAGCTCAGGGAAAGGGAGGACAGGGAGATGTTGATTAATGGATTGCAATGTTTCTTCTTGGGGTGATGAAAATGTTTTGAAATTACTTATTGGTGATGATTGCACAACATTTTGAGTGTACTAAAAGCCACTTTATGGTACAATTTACAATGGTTAAAATGGTGAATTTAATGGTATGTGAATGTTATCTCAATAAAAAGCATATATGTAGAAAAATGGGCAAAAAAGGAAAAACTTGATTTTTATGGAGCTAGAATAACCTTATCACTAAAATCTGATAAAGCCCACTCAGACATTTAAATATCAGTTACAAAATAAATATATGTGCAAAATCTCAAATAAATAATAACAAAATGGAATCTAAACACATATTAAAATAACATCGTAATCACCAAACTGACTTTATTCCAAGAATGTAGAGTTCAAAGTTAGGAAACTATTAACACTATTCATTGTACCATAGGTAAAAATCAGCAAAAATTATTTCAATAAATGTTGAAAAGCATTTGATAAAATTCAGTATCTACTTATGATTCTTAAGTACAAGTAACATATTAGAAATAAGAAGGAGCTTCCTTATGTTATGAAGAATATCTCAAACCAACAGCCAACATCCAATTTAATGACTTTAAATGGTCTCTTTACCCCCAGGAAACTGAATCTGTATCTCTGAGGAATGTTCATAAGAGCATTTGTCTAAAAGAGGGGCAGCTCTTTTGACAAATTCAGGAAAAGGATCACTATTATTATCATATTCACACTGCCATTTAAACATCATTCTGTATTGTAAAAATGTCCCAGCCATTTCAATATCAACCAAAAGAAATCACTCACTCATTTTAGAAAGGGGAAGACAAAATTATCATTGTATGTACTGATTTGCAAACACCTGGAGACCACCTGAAACGTTAATAGAACCAACAGCAGAACCTGGTAAGATGGAAGCAACTGTTAGTATTTAGAAAATGTCATGGAAAAAAAAGATCCTCCTTCACCATACTGAGAAAAACACTTGGCTTAATTAGGTATAAATTCAAAAATAAAGATGGGGACTCTTTATGAAGATAACCATAAAAAAA
>NW_006194622.1:0-1079 GCF_000334495.1 Tupaia belangeri chinensis | reverse complement strand
GACAAACGGCCATGACTATATCTCAATAAACCTTTATTTTCAAAAACAAGCAGGGGCCCAGACATAGATGGACATAGCTACATAGTGAATCCTTAATCTAAGGCTGGTATGTTTGTTTAAATCTTGGTGCCAGCACCAATCACCCTGCTGTGATTTGCCAGGAGCAAATAGTCTTCCCAGAGTCTAAGACCTGTCTCTGTTCAATACAAAAGGGAGTAGTGATCAATTAGTTATGTCTGCCTTGGTCTAGGATGGGAGACAATAGCAGACATACTGCACTTTGTAGATCTCTGACCTCAGGAACTCTACACACTATCAGAGCTCAAGAAAGGCTGGGTGGGGGCAGAGTGGTAAAATAAGATGCTCTGTATGGCTGACCCAGATGGGAAGGTTGTTGGTTTGTGTCCAGGGACCTTCCTGAGACATACATATGCCATGATCCAGGGCTGACTGGAGCTGGCAGTAAATCATGGCATCAAGACGCTGTTGGGGGGGGGGTCTTTGTTCTTTCACTCTTGTGCATGGAAAAATAAATAAACACACTTTGAGAAAAGAGAGAGCCCAATCAATATAGCACAAGTAGCCTCCATTATTTTGGAGAATGAGGGCTCATCTGGGTGGCCTGGCCTCTTCCCAAATAGATTCTAAAGCTGAGAAACCCTTGGGTCCTGCACTTCTGCAGAGACTGCTCCATTGCCTCCCAGATTGAGAGACTTGAAGAGAGAGTAGTTTTCTTGTTGTTCTTTGTTTCTCCAGGCTTAATGCAGGGGCTGGCACGGCACAGAGCGAGTATCTCTTCTATGAACGAATGACTGGCTCGGAGATCAACATGTTCAACTATCATTTCCTGAATGCCTCGTCTGTGCCAGGTTAAGGCGATGCCCATATTTTATCTCATCTCCAACACAAGAACCTCAGGAGGCGAGTCTCACAAAGTCCATTTGTCAGGCTAAATGGTGTAACAAATGACAACGATTCTAATAAAGTGACGACGATGATGGTGGTGATGACCACAAGGGCCATTTGTGTTCGTGGAACAGCTCTTGTAACAGGAACTTGGTTGACATCTTCGCACACCA
>NW_006194621.1:0-1078 GCF_000334495.1 Tupaia belangeri chinensis | reverse complement strand
TACCTGCTTCCTATTGGGGACTGAAGTCGTGGGTTTGGATGACAGCTCCCAGAGAGTTAGGGTGTGGAGTGTGAGGAGCAGGGAGTGGGGAGCGGAACGCTAGGTGTCACTGATGCTAAATGGGGAGGAAAGGAAGAGACCTACAGACAACAGCAAGACAGGGTAGCTGGGGAAAGACGTGCATCCCACCAGGGACGGGGATCAGCAGAAAGCGTGGTACCAATCGGTGACTAGGGTTTCATGTGAAAGGCTAGTTTGATCAGACAATATGGAGACTAATCTTATCACTGGACCCAGGTGAAGGAGCCCCACGGCTGCAGTGAGCCCGGGACCGAATGGGAGGGAGGAAGCGAAGGGGGTGTGGAAGGTGGCCTTTAAAGAGCTTCTGGTGAAGGAAGGCAGAGAGGAAGGGGTTTGTTTGTAATGGGAGAGACTTACTGTTGGTGTGACGATGGAGGAAAGCCAGAAGAGAGTAGGTCTTTGGAGAGATGGGGAATGATGGGGCCAAAGGCCTAGAGGAGGAATTGGCCTCAGAAGCGGGAGAGACCGGAGTTCTCTGGAGACTGAAGAGGTGTAAGGAGCACAGCCACGGCAGGAACGGCAGGGCGAGGCTCTATCCTCTGCGCCAGTTCATGAGGTAAGTCACCGCATTTCGTGACCAGAAAACACGAGCTTCTGGGTCCGAGGCAAAGCGCACTTTACAACTGTGAGCAATAGCAGTAGGCAGAGTAACAGCGTGTTCAGGTCCCCAGGGCCCAGTTCCCACAGAGTGACATGAGGAGGGCTCGGTGTTGCCTGCACATGTAGCAGAGTGCATTGTGGGAGAGGGGCCCTGACATTAGGAATCCCTGATGTCAAGTGGGGGTTGCTAGAGAACCTGCCCACCCTCATTTCCAGAAAGAGACATTAGCTGTTACCCAAGTATGTAAGCAAGCACATGCTGTGGAGAGGAAGAGATGCCCCTGTTTTTATTAGTCTGTAATGTAAGACTCTTTTGTCTGTCCAAGGCTGCTCGTTTATACATTCTTCCACTGGCTAGAGAGACAGAGGTACAGGGAGAGACAGAGAGAGAGAGAGA
>NW_006194620.1:0-1078 GCF_000334495.1 Tupaia belangeri chinensis | reverse complement strand
CGCCCTCTCCCTAGGTGGGTGGCCTCCGAGTGCAGAAAGACACAGACAAACAGCAGCTCAGCACGCCTTTCTCCACCCTCAGCCTCAATTTTTCCCAACGCCACTCCTGAATTTTCTGGAGTTTTGTGTCGTTTCCAAATTCACCGGGAAGAAGAGCTTTGAACTAATGTTGTAGGATACAAAGTGGGATCCTCCCCAACTCGTCATTGCGAGAGAGAGGAGGTGCGGTGCCCGGGAGTTCGAGGCGGCAGGAAGCACTCGCTCCTCACCACGCACAGGCAGAGATGTGGACATCCGAGCCCTGCGGCTGGCTCTGCTGTGCCCGTGCTGCCTGCTCCCTGCCCTGCTCCTTCTCTGCATCCTAGGGGCCCAGCGTGTGGCCAGGCAACCTCTAGGCCACCCTTGGTGTCCCAGTGGGGTGATTGGATGGCCTAGCTGGCACTCCCAGGTACCTAAAACTTCCTGTTCCTTTGGGGATTCCTTCATAACGCAGTCGACTGGGCTTGCTTTTCTGTCTCACTGTCATGGCCTCATTTTTCTGGGACTCTTCCTCCCCTTCCAGGACGGATTTTGTGCAATGCCACATCTTCGCCTCCCTTCCATCCCCAGCACCTTCTCTCTGAACTTCCCGTGTCGCCCCCATCCTCATTCCTGCCTGTGAACAGGCCCACGTGCTGCCAGTCGTAGACAGTACCGCGTGTGCCACTGGGTACAGGACAGGTGCCGATGCTGATGGAGCGCGATGTCCCCTCTCCTGCGCACTCTCTGCCTTACAGAAGGGGTCGCTGTAAGCAGCACGCCCTGTCACCTAGCGGCAGCCTCACATGCCTGATCTTTGCCATGTCTCTCGTGGGCCTCCTTTTCTCTTGTGCTCAATTTAACCTCGTATTCTGTTCATCATGGCCGTAAGCGTACAAAGCCCATTGCTCATGTAAGAGGCCGTGTTGGGTGCCATATATGGTGCCTTCTAGAAAATGCATAATGTGAAAAAGTTATGCACGGATTTCAAAGTTTTGGGCACCAAAAGAAATGCGTGCTTTAATCGCATTTTCCACAAACTTTCTAAAGTCCCTTTGAC
>NW_006194619.1:0-1078 GCF_000334495.1 Tupaia belangeri chinensis | reverse complement strand
GATCTCCTGTATCCCATGTATTTTTGGAAGTTCCTGCGGAATGCCCCACAAATGCTCACAAACAAGTCTACCAGGTACTACGGCTGCTGGGTTGAAAGCCACTGAATGGAGAAAGTTTTTTGCAGAAGTCCCATGGCATAGGGCACGTTTCTACTCTGCCAGATCTCTGGGCTGCTAACAAGCTTTTACTTTCAGGGTCCAAGATCACACACATCAGCTTCTGCTCCCATGACGACCTCCAAAAAATAGCCTGCCATTCGAAATTAAACTCTGAGATATAATGTGGAGATATATGCAGAGCTGGAGATAAAACCATACTCAGGAAATTTAGTTCTTGCTAAAATTTCAGCTGAAAAGTCTATGAGAGATGAGAGAAATGTTTCCCATGATGAGTGTCTATTGTGTGCATGATGAAACAGAACGGTGGTCCTCAACCTTGGCTGTAAATGAGAATCATCTAGAACTTTTAAAATTCCCCATGGTCAGACCTCATTCCAACACTTAATTCAGAGGCTGGGGGAGAGCCAGTTGGTCTGTGTATTTTCAAGCTTCCTAAGGGACTGTACTGTGAAGGTAAGATTTAGAATCTCCAATGGGTGTACCGATTTATTTGTGATACACCCAACATTTGTGATAAAAGCCATTTAATAATGGACTAGAGAGGATATATATGACTCTTCTGAAACAATTGCCTGAAAAAGTGAACTTTAACAAATTATTAATGATTATTACACTCAAACGGGTCTAAAAATTCAGTGTGAGGAAAACTAACATTCTTTGCTATTTATTCCATCTTATTTAATTTGATCCTGTTCTTAAACAGAGGCATGATATATGCACAACATATATTTTCATAAGAAAAAGATCTTTGCTCCTAATAGAATTCAGTTTCCTGCTGTCTGTTTCCCACTTAATGTCATAATCTTCTGTGACATCACAATTAATTCCTGCAGAGATGATTACAGTTCCATTGAGAGGATTATGATTTTAGCAAAGTGATAAACAGCAGGGAAAGAATAAGGCCCCTTTTTGTTTTCTAAGTATTATTAGTGTAAGAGTGACAGTCAAAAAAAAAAAA
>NW_006194618.1:0-1078 GCF_000334495.1 Tupaia belangeri chinensis | reverse complement strand
TGAGCTGGCCCATCTCGAGCTCGGTCCCTGCCGGTGGCTCTTGGAGCTTTGGCCAGGTCAAGTTAGTAAGAATGCATGCCTGGTTATAAAAACTGGTAAGTCCTGAATGAACGGCTCTATAAAGTGCCATTTTGTTTCACTGTGAAGTCACTTTACGACGTAAGTGTAATTCCTGGAATCTGAAGTAAAGGCTCTCATTTTGCAGAATGTCAGAAAAAGGGCCAGATCAGCAGGGGCATGAGAACCTCTCGTCACGACGTCTGGATGTACAAGTAAGGTCACCTCCTTTCAAAGCAGAGCAGCTCGAACCCGAAATGCTTAGAAGAGAGCACACGGGACGGTACTGGAAAGGAAGAGATTTCCGTTGCATTTTTTAAAAACGTACTTTAATTCAGAGTTGTGGGCTTCCGTGACCTAGCGTGTTTCGTTGGACGAGCGCACCTGCCAGCGCGTTCTCGGCGTCGCAGGTGAGACGGCTTTCGTCACGCACACGGCCCTGCAGCCCGGTGTCCGGAGCCCAGGGGTGACTCACAGCGTCACCCACCTCCGCATTCCCACCGACCGCTGCTCCCGCAGCCAGCACAGCCCACGTCGGCGACAAACCAGCTCTTCACGTTCGACCCACTGAGCCGTCCTTCCAGGGAACCATTCCCTCTCGGAGACAAAGACGTGAGCGGTAAATAGTACAGTTAAAATCTGTCGTAACACTGAGAGAAATTCTTCTACAGTTGAGCAAAGTTATTTTATTTGGAACGGCCCTAAAGTTACCGGAGTCCCTCTTGCTTCTGATAAAGATTCGTGCATATCCGAAAGGATTAGGAATGTAGTACTTAGCGGCAATAAAGCATTCCCAGTAAAAACGGTCTCTGGCCCAGGACCAACGGAAAGTTATGTAACCCAAATGAAATTCCTGACAGTTGGGAAGGCTGCCTGCCCGAGGCTCAGCTGGCCTGCAGTGGATGTCCTAACCACTGCCCGATGCTGCACAACTCGGCACGGGCGAGAGCGCCACCTTCTCAGCCTGGGAGGCCCGGCTCTGACCAGGCTCTGACCAGGCTCTGACCAGGCTTGGTGCGGA
>NW_006194617.1:0-1077 GCF_000334495.1 Tupaia belangeri chinensis | reverse complement strand
GCGGGTTGAGCATCACAGAACATTGTGTGTGTGACCTCTGCATCGTTACCTAGAGCTTCACAGGGTGACTTTTACTCACACAGCAGAGTTAGAGGAGAGACTGTTCTTAATGGGAGGTTGGACCTGGTTCCTCCCAATATCCAATGCTGTGAACTAGTTTATCAGTACTGGAAGATCCTGCAGTGCTCCTTGTCAGAGCTACTCCTCAGTCCTGAGGACACAATTAGACTCATTATCATCCTGTGAATGGAATTTAATCTTCCATTTGCATTAGTTTCTTACTTTTACAATAGCTGGTCCTAATCAAAGACATTAATAATGCATATAATATTAAATAGGTAGATACTTCTCATATAATTCTTGCTTCTTCAAATTACTATCGCCAAAAGGTTATAATGTCCACATGTACCATGTCTGCTATCTTATTAATATATCTTAAAATAAATGTCACATCACATGTAGCACCCTGAGAAATAAGAAGGTGTCTATATATGTGTCTTTTTATCGGGAAAAAGACCCTCTGAGAAAGACCACTAACCTGCAGCAGAATGTCCCTGCCAGCATGGTATCACATGTTCACGTTCATCCTAACCCATCACCACTAGGACAAAGGGCAGATTGTCTTTATGAGATTCGCGGCCGAAAGCAGAAACTTCCCCCACAATTGAGGTCCTAATGGGAGGGAGGAAGTTGGGGGATGAACGCGATGTAGGCAGCCAACAATGTCTATTACACCTGTCATTAGACAGCTGAAGAGAAGGAGCGTTAGGATATAGGTGCTAGAGAATTCTCATAGGGAATTTTTCTGCAGCCTTGTAGAACATTAATTATATGTCAGAATGTGAGCACAATGCTCTGGGGCAAAGTCAAGGACACTGGACATCAAGGAAGAGAAGATTGGTCATTTGAAGTACATGTTAAGGAACTTCATCATTGCACTAAATCGACCTTCATTGGCTATTCGGCCAATACCAGGCATTGTTTGTGGTGAGTCAGAGAGAGGACCAGTGATTTTCTTCAATCTACAAGCTCTGTCCTTATAGAGAAGCAATTTGCTTTAAAATATGTCTGCACACA
>NW_006194616.1:0-1077 GCF_000334495.1 Tupaia belangeri chinensis | reverse complement strand
GAAAAGGCCTGCATTTTGGGTTCTTTGTAGGGACAAGCACAATTATACTGCAGTGCTGTTGTTTATTTGCTTATTGTCAGCCAATAAAGAGGAAGAATTCAAATGTAAACACGTGCTATTTCTATATACCTTTTATCTTCAGGTTCGGCACTTGCTTTTACTAGTGTGATCTTTCCTGTTTGCCCATTTTAAAGATGCCGTTTTGGCTTCAGAAAACACAATTAACGATAGTTCTACGTGCAATTTTCAGACTCTAAACTAGCTAATGTTCAAACATTTTGTCAAATCTCTTTGCAATATTTGGATTAAAGTCATGAAAATGAAAGAGTAGGCAATGGGAGAGAAATTTTCAGGCTGTAAAATCATAACTAGCAAATGCTAATCATCTATATAAATTAATTGGATTTTGAAAAGAACCAAAATGAGAATGTCAAAAGTAGATTAAACTCAGACTTAATCAGGCTAATATTAATTCCGATCAATTTACCTAATAATTCAGCCTCTCCCTTCCCTGACGAATGGCATCTCTGCTTTTATCTGAAAGCTACACAGAATGGTAGCGTATAGTAAAGGCATCTGGAAGTTGCAGTCCTGAATTAGAGCTGCCACTCCATGATATGGGTGAGACTACAGTTTACATAGCCATTTCTGGGGCCTTGACATAATGGTGAACAGTTCAGGGGTTGAGTTTGAATACATCAGGACCATAGCAGAGTCAGCTCTTTGGTAACTGCAGAGAAAGTTTGTATTTCATGCCATTTCACATTTTCTATCGGGTTCTCCAGAACCTATCTGTGCAGTGACCTTCAAGAGCCCTTGGACTCCACATGCCTGCCCACCTTTCAACTCCAGGCCAGGCACAGCTAACCCTGGACAAACATATTCTTCCACCTTCATCTCTCACCTAGCTATGGTTTAAATGGTCCACCAGAAATTCATGTGTTGGGACTTGATTATATTCATTGTATTATAAAGATATTAAGTGAAACCAATTTTTTATGGTGTCGCAAGGAGAGGCCTAGTGGGCAGTGATTGGTTCACAGTGATTGTACTGTGGAGGAAACAGTTTTTTTTTTT
>NW_006194615.1:0-1077 GCF_000334495.1 Tupaia belangeri chinensis | reverse complement strand
TCAGGGAAAAACATTTCAAAGGCACAAAACTGAAAAGTTACCTGGCGATGATAACATACATGGTAATGTCGTTGACTGGACTGACAGACACTCTGCTCATGCTCGGAAGAACCATTTTGTATGCTGAACAGATGAACACTGATTAAAGTGAATAAATAAAAGAGCACTGGTGTTGTTCTCATTTCACAAGAAGGGAGATTGGATCATAAAAAAATAAATAAATAACGGATTTGTCTAAACATTACTGACAAGTGGGCCCACCGTCCAGTGCACAGACTGAGGGGCCGGGTCTTGAAGCTAGGAAGAGTTTCACAGCATCGCCAACCAGCAGGGAGACAGGAGCAAACTGCAGGCCTGCCTGTCCTGCCCAGAAAGACACGCCTTTCACAGCACAAGAAACGGGCAGGGACCTCGGGGTGATGTTGTGTACCAGTCCTGGACCGATTGGTGCGTGGGGCTGAGGAGGGCCAGAGCCACAGGTCCTTCGGTCCAGACTGCAAGACAGCCCACACCACCTATCTGGTCTCTCCGAGTGCTGTTCTTTTCCTTCCATTGCAAACCACGTTTTGTTCCAGCCTGCAGCCGGGGTCAGCTTTATGTCCATCATCTCAAGCAAACGCATCCAAGTCCGCGTTCATGACACCAGTCAGCACTAGATTTTTCTGGGGGTTTTCTTCCCGCTTTTGCTAGTCCTAGCCAGTCACAGAGAGATGCACACAGCAGGCTGTAGAATTCGGAGTGGAACCCAGCTTTGTCCCCTCCGAAGCCCATGCTCTGAACCCTCACGCCATGCTGCGACTTCCAGCTGTGTATACGTGGATTCGGGCAGGGGAGAGTGGACAGGGCGGCAGGGAACCCTCTTTTCTGTCTGAGTCTACAATCCTGTGAGCACAATCTATGTCTGCACATCCTTCTGTCCCTGTTCCCCACTTCCTGCTTTTCCACCTCCAAGACGCCCGAGAGTAACTGCTCATGAGCGATGAGGCGGCAGTGTAGGGAGCCCGGGTGCTGCCCTGGCTTTGTCACTTACACGACTGAGTTCTGATTCTTTGTAAACAATGAAGGGATCAGCAGGTG
>NW_006194614.1:0-1077 GCF_000334495.1 Tupaia belangeri chinensis | reverse complement strand
AAAAAAAATAAAAGAGCATAATGAAGTAAAAGATGATGCCAGTGATGTGAACAATTCTAGCCAAAATATAAAATGCTATTTGTGAAAAGCTACACTGAACTATACTGAACAGAGAAATTTTCCTTAAAAATCAAGTTACCTTCTAATTGAAAGTGACAGCATGACTTGGCCTCCCTCCGGAGACTATGCTTATGCACGACTTGAACATTCCTTTCATTTAAACAAAGTTTTCCAGGCCCTTTGTACTCTGCATGTGAACACCAAGTGCAGCACGATTTAGGAATGAGTTTCATTCTCATTATTCATTAAAGAACATTTGTTTCCTCTCCACCGGGAGGCTCTGCTCACTGTGAAGGCATCTTTTTGATGCTTTTCTTTCAATTTTGCTTATTAATCCAACGAGGAATTCTAGTACTTCTTTGGGGATTTGGCATACATTCAACATTTTAAGAAGAGGAGGTGAGAATGTAAATACAATTGTAAAAAGGAAAAGAGCATACGCAGGGAACAGAGGTCTACAGAAGTGTATCTGTCCGCCTTGGTGTTATCGCAGAGACAAGGTGTATTCACTCCCTTGGGTTATATGACCACAATAATGGACTTTCATAAAAAACATGGCAAAGTGAATGATAGGATCTCAGAGTTGTAAATGACCTTATAAATCTTCTTATCCAACCTTCCACATGCTGGGAAATCCTTACCACAATGTTTCTGATAAATGTGCATTCAGTTTCTGTCGGGCCAGGTCCATTGTGGGAGGAAGTCCCTGTCATCATGACTCCACCACTGACGACTTTAGTTTCCTTGAACCCTTCTCCCAACCATCACCTGTCGGTCCTGATGTTGCCTCTGGAACTCCTGCCAGTTCCTCTCCTTCCAGTATCCCAAAGGCCACCTCCAATCAGATTTTTAAAGCCACCATTTCATTTAACCCCTCGTTGTCAATTTCACCAAGACTTCCAGGCCCCTAAATCCAGCACTCAGTTTTCAGCCTTCCTCTTTGTTCTAGTGCCAGCATGTGACACAAGTGATCACTCCCTTCACATTGAGTCACTATCTTCATTTGTCTTTCAGGAT
>NW_006194613.1:0-1077 GCF_000334495.1 Tupaia belangeri chinensis | reverse complement strand
AAAAAAAATAAGGCTTTATAAGACTTTTGAGATAATTTAATTATATTTTGAATGTCAAGCACTAAGGATAATCCATAACTACTACTGCTGCAATCACTGTCACTAAAGCATGCTCTTTTATGTTATTGTAATGATTTTATTACATATTCTATCCTAGTAAGACTCTCCATTCTCGTACCATTAGTGTGGAGACAGTGTCTGCTCAAGTCATTTTTTTAAAGGGAGCGTATTATTTGATGGTGTATTAGCCTGTTTTCTGTTGCTATATAGAATTCCTGATAATGAGTACTTTATAAAGATCAGAAGTGTATTTGGCTCACAGTCTTGGAGACTTCAAGTCAAAGAGCATGGTGCTGGCATCTGTGAGTATCATTGCACAGTGGAAAGATGGAAGGTGGAAGCCAGCATGAGAAATAGAAATATATCCCAACTTCTTTTATCACAGACCCACTCCTCATATCACTAACCCATTCTTGCAATAGTGGCAGCAATTTATTCATGAGGGCAGAGCCTCCCCTTATTAATACAGTTACAGTTAAGGATTAAGTTTCAAGATGAGTTTGTGTGGGGACATTCAAACCATAGGAGAAGGATTTGGAATTTGTGTTTTTTATATAACTCTTTCAGATTCAAAGATAAGTTTTTATATCATCATTATTATCTTGGTTTGTTTATGTTGGTAATCACCTGTCAAGCTACTGCTCTTCTGGTGGGATTCTAAAGGAAAGAATGTCTATTTTTGTTTATCTGAGAGCCTGTCTCACACAGCACCCCCTCCCCAGCTTCACATGTATCCTGTTGTTCTACCTTTCAAAGCTTTCAAACTTAATCGCTTCCTCATCAGAGAAGTCTTGAACTATCTAACTTGACTCTTTATGTACTTTTTGACCAAGATGTCTTTTCAGCATTAATTTTTATACGTCTCCCTATGTGATCTTCTCCTTTACAGTAAATCCAGTGAGTCCTAATTTTAGTCTAGGACAAAAGTGTAACGGAATTAAACAAACAAAGGCTACCTGCCTAAAAAAATGTTAATTTTCTTGGTCAGCCAGGCGATGTCGTGATTAGGGCAGCTGG
>NW_006194612.1:0-1077 GCF_000334495.1 Tupaia belangeri chinensis | reverse complement strand
CCCTATTGGTCAGATGAAGACTCTCTTGGAAGATGGGAAAGAAAGTGGTTTGTGTCCTGAAAGGATTAGAGAAAACCAGAACTAAGCTCCTAAATTATACCAGGTTGGTTATGAGAGATTAAAGGACCAATGAGAACTGTGTAGCCTTCTTGGAAAAGCCATGTGAGACCTTAAGTAAATACCACCTTCAGCCCTGAATCCCCAGAGGATCAACTGATATTGAAGGATACCACATCAGGAGGAAGTTACAGAAGCTGGTCATGGGTCTGGAGGGAATGCCTGAGGGCCTTGTAGAGAGGGCCCGCATCTGTTTATATTACAACAGGGATCAAGCGGAGAGGGGAAAACTGGGAAAGAGGAGTAAATGAAAACCAGGCTTTAGTGGCTGCCCTGCAGCCTGTGCCTGTTGATCTCAAGTGCTTCCAATGTGACTACACCTTAAGGATTGCCCTGTGAAGGGTAGGAGACCCCTGAAGCCATGTCCACTATGTGAAGAGGACCACTGGTGGAGTGAGTGTCTAAGATGCCTCTAAGCACTTTGGCGACCTGCTCATCCTCAAGTCTAATGTGACTGGGGAGCCCTGGGGCACTTCTCTTTGGCTCCTATGGTGAACACCATAGTAATGCCTTTGAAGCCTTGAGTAATTATGGAGGTAAAAGGAAAGAAAATCGATTTTTTCTAGACATGGGAACCAAATACTCAGTTTTGTTCCATGCCCCCAGACCATTGACCTCTCAGTTTATAATATCTGGACAACCTCTAACTAAGATGTTCTCCCAACTTCTTTGTTGCCAACGAGGTGACTTGATATTTTTGCATACTTTTCTCATCATGCCAAAAGGTCTCACTGAAGGAAGGGATCTCCTACCCAAGATGAATATTACTGTTTCTGTGACCCTGAAGCTATTTTGTGCATGTCTGTGATGAAAACGGAGATAAACTGAGAAGTACAGACAAATCAGGGAAGGATAGATTTAGCAATAACAGCAAAAACAGAATTTTCCTCAAAGGCACTACCGTCTTTCCTAGTCAAAGACAATACCCCCTGAGGGACTAGCAGGTGGCATGGTGGTTAA
>NW_006194611.1:0-1077 GCF_000334495.1 Tupaia belangeri chinensis | reverse complement strand
GCCTTTCCTTCTGCATGTCCTACATTGCCATGGGGTGTATTAACAGACACATATGATGGGCGGGTAATTTATATAGTTTTATTTATGTCACATTTATGCCATAAGCGTTTGAGAATCATGAAATTTTAAAATGCTGCAAAGCTTGTGTCTTTTTTTGCAACAAATATGTGAGGTTTAGCATAATAATCTGAAAACACACACATGCACACACACAGTGTGAAAGAAAACATTTAGTGACGGCATTATCAATCATGGGGATCATTTTAAGAACTAACTATATAACACATGTGAATGTGAAAAGTGAATAACTAAGTGACGAGCCATGATTTCAGGAGAGCCATTGGTGATAATTAATGAAATGTGATGGATTTATAAAGAGATACACTACTTGGATTTAAAAGCTGACATAATTAAGTGGTGGCCATTCGAAATGTGTAATTAGCCCTGCTGTCGTTTTTCCTGCCCTCTGTGCCCTTCTCCAGAAGATTGCTGCGAATTTTTGTGAGTGTCCTTCCATTTAATCTTGTTTGTAGGGTTGGACGTTGCTCACTAAACAAAGTCAAAAAAGAAATGCAACTGCAAGGAGAACTCCCTACACAAGCAATATACTCATTAATAATTCAGAAGCCTTCTACTTCACATGATTACCCTTTAAGCTGATAATTTAAATAAGGAACTGAGAAAGGTCATTTCATCTGTACTTTTAACAGACTACAACTTGGAAAACTCTGCTGAGTTCATACTTTTTTTTAACTATGTTATTGTACGACTATATTTAATTAAAATCAATTCAGTGAATTTCAAATCTTAAAAATAATGATCACATTTTCCCAAAATTGTCTTCTTAAAATCATGATAATAGTTTTACAATAGTTTTTTAACAATTATTTATGGAAACAACAGCTATATTTTTATCTGAATGCCAAACAAAAATTAATTTCTTGAACATGCCTATGGTTTGAGTGTCCTGGCTAAATGTTGTAAATATCTGAATTGGATGGGTTGGTACATCATTATTTTTAAATTTACAGTAAATTAAATGCTTTAGAATTTTGCTTCTAAATATTAATGTTACTT
>NW_006194610.1:0-1076 GCF_000334495.1 Tupaia belangeri chinensis | reverse complement strand
GCTACAGTGTGGCCAGGTTGCTGGACTTTCTGGGGTCTGGGGAGAGCCAATGATGGAGAATCACTGATGGTTTTATGCAGGGACACTTTGGCTTAGACTTGGGGTCCTAGGAGAGACCGATCTGGACTGCTGTGGAAGTGTAATACAATCTGGGTCACTTTGCTGCTTGTATTCATTTAAGAAAAGCTGATATTTTCAAAGATTTTCTTTTTCTTTTCTTTTTTTCTTCATTCATCCCTGATGAAATGGAATGATAGTCTGGGCTTTGGGCTTGGACCTGGATTCAAGTCCAGAGTGGCCATAACTCATTTCATGACCTTGGGCCATGTCCCCACTTGGAAACAACACTTTCCCAGGGTGCAGTGAGTCACCAGTGAGGTAAGGCTGGGAAGAGCCTTGTGAACTGGCTAAATGCTATGGCTCTCAGGTCGTGGGACACACTTGCTCATCACTCAGAGGTGGCAGTGCACTGGGTCCGTAACTCCAGGAAGTAGAGCCAGATGTTTCTTAAGAGACTGGATTTCCTGAAAGTGTATTTGATTTGGAGGAGCAGGTCACAGAGGTGCAAGTCGGGCTTTTGCAGCGTCTCAGAGCTCGCTCCTCCGTACAGTTGCTACAAGCCATATGTCGCTATTTAGATTTAAATAATGAAAATAAACTAAAAGATAAAGCCCCTCAGTGCACTAGCCCCATTTGGAGTGCTCGGCAGTCACACAGTCTTGACTGCTGTGTGGGACCGCCTAGCGGTGGTCGGTAGTTGCTGAATGCTCTGGGGCCTCCCTGTCTGCTCTGGAGCTGGAAGCCAGATCACGTGGATTGAAGAATCTGGTAAGACTGTGGTGGCTGGGCCACGCCTTCTGAGGTCCACTGACATTGCCTGTTACGGCCTGAAGGGGAGGGAGCCCTTGGTTAAAGCAAACTAATGGACCATCAATGTCATTATGTCCTCCCGTGTAGTGTTTGGGGAGAGCAGGACACACACCACGTCAGGTTGTTTCTTGGGAGCCAAATGGTCAACTTAAATGACTGCTGTCCCTTGGCTTCCTGCTGTGCTTTGTCAGTTTTTTTTTTCCCCC
>NW_006194609.1:0-1076 GCF_000334495.1 Tupaia belangeri chinensis | reverse complement strand
GATCAAGCAGGGCTACAAGTCTAGTGTAGTGGGCTACATGAGGTAAGGGGGAGGATAAACTCACAGATTAGAGACCTGTTTACACTTCTCTGTAATGCTAATCACATCAGTTTAACTGTCCCTTAGCACCTAGATCCAAGGTGTTCCAAGCTTGAGTTCAGGTTCAACCTTGGGGAGAAATCTAACAAATTCTGAAACCACTTTGTTTATTCATAGACACTAATGGTGGCCCAAGAAGATGAATATGTTGAAAGCAGTGATAAAAGAAAAACGCTACACTTTCCACCCCAGATTTGCAAATTGTACTTCTCTGTAAAAAAAACAAAGTCCCTGAACCCCAGGGTTATATAGGCAGCGCCCAGGAGAATTCATTGGGATAAAGAAAGCGCGATAAGACCAAATATAAATGTAACTCCCTGGAAAGTGACCTGGAGGCCTTCCTGTAAAAGGTGTGGTTTATCCCAAGCTCTTCCTTACTTGTGAATGTAACTGTGGAAGGAGGAACTCCATACAGACATCCTCCTAGGAAACATGACTTACCAGTGTTTTCTAGTGGTTCACCTGGGGAAAGACTAAGAAGTCTTTTCTCCTCATCCCTTTGTCATCCTTTTTATCTATACATTTAAATCAGTTCTTCATTTTAGGGTGGGGAAGGGGGTCAAAGCTCTTCCAGAAGTTTTTCATCCCCAGTTCTCCAGCCTCTGTGGTCCCCAAGGCTTTAACTTTTCAGAAAATGAGGGCACTGGAGGCCCTAAACTAGTCTCTGAAAAAGGAAGAGCTTCTGTGAGCTCGGGATGCCTGCTCCCCACCCCCAAAGCCCAGGCTCCTCTTGTCTCCAGTCCTGGGCCCCCAAGCCTCACCCAGGCACCCGTCTGGGGGAGTTAAAACAAACAGTCCTTTGGAAATTCAGTGAAAGGAAAGGGCTGAGTCAGGCCTTCTGTTTAAATAGTCCCCACCTGTTCTTCCAGCCCTGGCCTCCCCCACTGCCCACCCTGCGCTTCCCCCTCACCCCTTTCTCTTTTCTTTCCTTTTCCCCTTTGTTGCTCATTTTCAAAAGGGCAGAGTTGACAGCTCTT
>NW_006194608.1:0-1076 GCF_000334495.1 Tupaia belangeri chinensis | reverse complement strand
CTATCTCTCTGTTTCTCTCTTTCTGGCGAGTTTAAAAAAAAGAAAACTGTTGATGCTAGCAAGTTATTTTTATTTATGCATACCAATGTATAAAATTATTTAAAAATATATGCAAAAATGTATTTTGTGTGTGCCCATCATGGGACCAAACTCCTAAAAGTTGAAATTAAAATTACACTATGAAAACAGAAAAACATCTCTTAATTATGTAATAGTCTTTTTTTATCTTACTCTCTAATGTGCTTATACAAATAAAGGAATAAAACAGGATAACATCAATTATATTTAAGAATTCTTCATTTTTTTCCTTAACCTAGACTAAAGTGTGTCTAAACTCTGTATTGCACATCTTCCAGTTTCAACAGTAGGACATTTTCACTGTGCGTTCTTCTGCATCAACTTCCATACCTTTATTGTCCGCCTGCTGAAGGCATTTATCATGTTTTCCTTATTGTTGGTACTGTACTCGATTCATTTATTTTCTCTATAGAAAGCAGACTACTGCCATTTATGGTTATTTCTGACAGCAAGCTAAGTTGTATTACTATTGGTGTATAATTTAATCCCCATCTCTACCCTGGAGTTTGATATTACTATTTCAACTAATTGACTTAAATTACAGAGAGGGAGTGAAATGCCTGAGTATATTAGTGGGTTTCAGAACTAGAATTTTCACCCAGGTCCACACTGATATCAAAACTTTGGCACTTAGGATGATTTAAGTTTCCGATACCCATCATTACTGGGGTAATAAAACTCTTAAATTAAGTCAGTATTCTCTTCCTCATCACATTCAGTTGTATTTGGAGAACAAGAGAATGGGCACGTTAGGAATCTAAATAATATGTCTTAGGTAACTCATTATCCAAGTGAAAAGATAGTCAGGATCCATGAGTTTAGTGCTGGAGTAATAGGTGCATATGGAAAAAAGGTTTATTATTAAGGTTGTTCAATAATGTAGGTTCTGTGAATGTAACAGGGCTTAAAAGCAAATGAGCTATTGCTCTATAAACTCCGGGAGGTACTGAGAATGGAAATTTTGAGCAGTTCTGGTAGTGGTTGTAATGACTAGAGTC
>NW_006194607.1:0-1076 GCF_000334495.1 Tupaia belangeri chinensis | reverse complement strand
AAAACACCATAAAGGAAGAGCAATCTAGAGCAATGTCAGGAAAATCAGGGATGTGCGGAGTAATGATAGGAGATTGTATTAATGTGCTTTGGACTGGCCTTTTTGATAAAGTGATATTTTTGAGTATATCTTAAAAAGAAAAGTTAAACATATAATTGATGTGGATATTTGTGGAAAAGGGAGTCTCAGGAGGTTAGAAGTGAAAGAAGGCAGATCATGTAGGATTTTTATTGACCTTTATTGATCTTGACTTTTTCTGACAATAAATTGGGGAGATATATTGTAAGTATAGCATTAAAGGACGTTTTACCTCTGTTAAAGCTTTGGGAAGAGGCAAACCCAGGCACAGGGAATTCAGTTAGGAAGTTACTAAATTAATCCAGGTGACAGAGGATAGTGATTCTCAGCAGAAGAGTGATTTCAGATACACTAAACAGTTTAAAGTTAAAGCCTAGAATTGCATTCATTCATACTTTCTTTCACTTAGTTTTTGGTTGAATGACTCTTCGTATGAGTTTTTCTCCGCTGATAAGCAGAGATTAATTGAGAGAAATGCTTATGGATAATAAAAAGAAGAGGAAGTAGGTGTAGACAGGGAGAGTGTCAAACTGAAACCCTGGTCTGAAACTTAGAGAGGAGACAGGGAAGGAGGATTTAATGAGAAGAGCTGCACACCAGATCACAGCTGCTTAGCCCAGGGTGTGACCACTGGGAGAGCCAGAGTGAAAATGGTTCACCAGAGGCATGCCAGGAGAGCTCACCTAGACTAAAAATGTCTCAGGTATGGGAAAATAATATAATGGAACATGAACTTTCAATTTTCCTTTTCTTCTTTAAATTTAATTCTTAAGTTATTTAATCATTTACTAAATATGACAATTTAAATTCAATATGATCTCCTTGTGAAGCAATACAGAGTATATGAAGTTCACATTGAGAAGAGTTTTTCCTAACTAAACACTATTCTAAGTGTATTCGCTCCATTAAAGGTACAATGGTACTGTTACATGTTCATCTAGAAGACTTCTCTTCTGTTGTCAAAGCTGAAATTTGCTTATATATGTATATGTATATGT
>NW_006194606.1:0-1075 GCF_000334495.1 Tupaia belangeri chinensis | reverse complement strand
TGGCATTTTACCACTGGCCCCTTACTAGTTAACTGTCTGGCTAGACTGTAGACCCCATGAGGATAAGGACAGTGGCCACCATTCATGCTGACACCCAGTGGCTCACAGTAGGTACACAGTGACTCAGATGAGGGAATGAGCGAATGTCACAGGTGGTCTGAATTTACACACAGGACCAGACAGGGAGGCTTATGTCCTTGGCCCCCAGACCTGCCTGGTCCTACCTTTCCAAACCGCATGATGGATATGAGACAACCCCTGCTCTGGGGTGTTGTGGGGATTAATTAGCCAGGTAAGTGCTGATTATTTTGCTCTTCTCCAGCTAAATGATTCGGGAGGCAGCCTGGCTCCCTGAGGTGGACAGAGGCATCCACTGCGCCTCCTCCCTCTGGTGGTTGCCTATTGTTTGCTTGGAGAATGAGGCTCTGCCCATATTCCCCCCAGATGAGCCTTCCCTGGGAAAAGAGAGGGTCAGAACTGAGATTTGACCCATTGATGACATTTGTCAACTTTCAGCCTGTCCACAAGAAGTTCCAGTGTGGACTGGAGAGAGCTTGGGCTCTGGAGTCAGGTCTGAGTTTCAATCTATCAATCGTTCTGCCTTCTCCATCAATATTGCCTCTGAGTGGGCACCTTCTCTGTCTGTGCCTCAGTTTCCTTACCCATAAACAAGGAGATAACCCTGATTGCCTTTCAGAGTTTGGAAGAGATCTGAAGTGAGCTTAAAAATAAAGCTGCAGCCTGGTGGTCCTGGAAGTGCCCTGCAGTGCTGGAAGCCACGTGGCCGGCCGCAGGTCCGGATCCCTCAGGTTGGCCTAAAAACGCACAAGTGCGTGCAGGCACCCGGGATCCTGAGGAGTTGCAGGACTAGGGCAAAGGGTTGTGACATGATGAAACCCTGTCCAGGGTACTTTGCTCTCTCTTTCTCTCTCCTCTCTCACGCATGAGCATACACTCTCTAGTGTATCATAAACCTATGATAAACCTTTATCGCTCTTCCTTTCTCTCATGCATGCACACGCACTGTCATAAAAGTAAGTAATAATAGGGCCAGCAGGTGACATGGTAGTTAAGG
>NW_006194605.1:0-1075 GCF_000334495.1 Tupaia belangeri chinensis | reverse complement strand
GTTCCTGTCCTCCTCTAGTTGAGTACCACCTGTGTCTCTCATACCAGATCGTTATTTCTTCCTCTGAATGTGAGGTGTTATGTCACTAGTGGGAATGGAAGGCCAGTAGTCCCAGCACGTTCAGCACTGGGCACACCTTGGAGAAAAGGCACGCTTCCCATCACAGGTGTGTGCATAGAAGTGATCCAGTCAAGGCTGTGCAAGTAGGCTCCAGGCTGGGCCTACAGTCAGTGTCTTCTCATTCCCAGCCCAGCCCTTCTTCCTCACCACCAGAGCATAGAGCTGCCCTAGTCATAAGCAGAATACTCTTTCAACACCAACCACACACAGCAGAGGGCACCCCGGTGTACCAGGGCACCTGCCAGTTGGGAGTAGGATAAAAAGCAACATGATACCTGTTCCCAGCTTTTCACAACCTTGAATACAGTGCTTACAGAACCCATGCAGAGAGGGCTCCCTTCCACCTCACCAGCATTCTCTGGTACTTTCCACACCACAGTCCATCCTCTCTCCATTTCACTCCCAAAATGAGTATCTCCAGAATATAGGGAGTCAGTGTGCAGAGTTGTATTGAGGAGGATGAAGAGGGGGAGTCATAAAGGGTGTGAGAACAGAAAGTCATTCTGAAAGCAAAGTTTGGAGTCCTTCCCAGTGGAGGAGTGGGGGAATATGCCATGATAGAGGCGTGGTTGGAGCCCAAGTGTGTCCTGAAGTCGAAGGGCAATGCCCTCTCTGGTAGAGATAGGAAACCATCCCAAATCTCTGACTCATAGCCTTTTTTGTGGTTGTTCTTAAGTTTTCCTCACTACATGGACCATCCAAAAACTAACCTGTACCTACCACGGTGTTGGCTCACAATCAACCACAGGTTGCACTTGGCACTTCTCAGTGCTGTGGATAGAGATGCCCTTCTGCTCTCCCAGAGTGGGGACACTGCTGCAGTGAATACACAGCTCCCCTACAAGCACAAGGACATCATTGCACAGGGATACTAAGAGCTGCACAACACAACTGTAGTGTCTTGGGCATTTGAAAGCCTGTAACAACATTCAAGAGCCCAGAGCTTGGGAACCAG
>NW_006194604.1:0-1075 GCF_000334495.1 Tupaia belangeri chinensis | reverse complement strand
GGAAGTATCTTGAGAGGGAGGAAAGAAAAACAGGATTGTGGGGTGGCAGAGCAAACTTCTGTTTGCCTGATTAGGATAAGACCCACAATGATGCTCCCCTTTTCCTCCAAACACTTTGATCTCTGTTCCCCACCTGCTTGGGAAATGTTGATCATTCATTATCAACTCTAAATGTCTCCCATGTCCACTGAGTAAGGGCTTATGGAGACTGCATAATGGAATTTCTGCTATAAGCAGGTAAGCATGTATATGTAGGGATGACTTCAAGAGTGTTGTGGAACTTCCTGAGTCCTGCTGTGGGTGTACCACGGCCACCTACCTGCCTTCCTGTGCTACCCTGAAGGATGAAATGGGACTTCAGAAATCACATAGTTGAAAAAGCATGTGTGTTTCATTTTGCTGATGAAAAATGGAGACAGGTGTAGAAGGCCAGGGAGTATTTAGGTATGACCAACAGTGGCACAATAGAGCTATCTCTCTTCTCTCTCCACCAGCACCCTCCCAAAGTGCTTCCACCAGAGAAAACTTCTGGTCCCCAGGAGCAACACTGACTCCTTTCTGAGAAGAAAGGTACCATCTGGGGAGTTCACAGCACCACTCCCCCAAAATATCCAGAGAACATACTTGCGCTTGACATCAAAGTCGAGGACACGAATGTAGTCTACCAGGACAGCAAAGGGCCCATCAGCGAGGTGGGTGGTGGACTGCCGTAGGATCTGGTTTAACACAGTGCGGTGAGTCTCTGAGAGGAGAAATGACAGAAGGAATCAACACATCATGGGTTCCAGAATGTGTCCCTGTATGACAGCCAACTAGCCAGCACACCTATCTTTTTTATTTTTGGTTTTAGGGGCTTAAAAAAAAGAAACTAGCCAAAGCCAGGGGCCTGCCCTAAGGCAGGAATGTGAATCTGAACATTTCTATTCCTTCCTGGCTTCCTATGGCCCCAAAATAAAGTCTAGGCCTCTTATGTGGCACGGAAGGGCTTCTAAGGTAGGCCCCTACTGACCTCCCCAGGCTCACTCTTCCTACCCTCTCTGCTGAATCACCTAAGCCAGAATTCTATTGGGAGAGG
>NW_006194603.1:0-1074 GCF_000334495.1 Tupaia belangeri chinensis | reverse complement strand
TTACACTAACTGCTGGTTCCCAGAGAGAAATATTACATAAAAGCAACACTGATATTCTAAGAAGTAACATGAAAGTGAAAATGGACGATGGGCACTACTGAAAGAGAATAGTTTAATAAGAAATTCCTGTGATATTCCACCCTGAGAAAGCAGAAGCTGAGTCATATTGATCTTAATAGGAAATGACAAACCTTGAAAAGCTATCTATATTTTTTCTTTATAGAAGTATGCTTTTCTGATAAGCAAAATTGTTTTACATTGTTACCAACTTCTATAAATGCCAGTTCAGTTTCAAAATCTTTTGTTTAATTGTGATTATATCAAAGGAGAATCTTTCCTAGAGAGCAAAAAAGATTATGTTAATAAAGCAAATATATCTTTCTACCTTGGTAACTTTGAAACTAAAATATTCAAAAAAACTTTTTTCTTTTTGCTATTGTTTTATAAGGAGATGGTTAGTTGATTACTAGATCAAGGAACTATATAATCTTTTAAAATAGTATCATTTAAAAGTCAGAATACAAGACTTACATGGAACAAGAGCTTTTTCCCACACTTCTGAAAATGAATCAGTGACAAAGCATGCCAGAGAAAACTCAAAACTTTTGGACAGACATGAAGAGGCCCCATAAATAATGGACTTAAAAAATTACTTCATGAAGTCATTAGTTTTATTAGAAAATATTGTGGACTTGAACTGGAAAATTTGAAGACATTCTTTGGAAAAAACTGGAAACAGCTCATGTGGAACTCGGATCTTATGATATTTAAGTCCAAACACCAGAGTATATTCATTTGTCTTCTATTTTAGAATTTTGAGGACCTCTCTCCTTATGAACTGAATATCAATCCCCATACTATTTATAAGTCATAAACATACGGTTCTTCCTTCTACCTTTAATACCATGTTGTCTTATTCTGTAATTCCAGATCATCTTCTGTAGTTAGAAAGATTATCAGCATCTACATTCTTTCAACAGAACACTGATTTCAGAGCTGATAGATTCTTGTGGTTTATTATTTCAAAAGGCAACAACAAAAGTCTTAAATTTTTGAAGAACATCTCTTTTCTAT
>NW_006194602.1:0-1074 GCF_000334495.1 Tupaia belangeri chinensis | reverse complement strand
CCATTACTCTAACTGCTGGTTCCCAAAATTTGTATATATCTTAATGTGGCATGATGTATTATAATTTTGGCTTATAGAGAAAAGAAAGCCCAAGTCTTATCAGTTATCAGTCATGGGATCAGTTTTGACATCGTGTTTACACAGCAAACAATGGGGCAAAATACTTAGGACTCTTCTGAAGGGTTTAAGCCAAGAGATAATTTAATCCATATGTTTCCCACAAATGGTTCATCAATTATTGATTAGGCTTAATGACTATGTTAATAAGATGAACTCAAGTGGCTTCTTTAGCCCTTCTGTGCATCCCAGGTCCTCATAAATTTTTGAAATGGTGACTGCTGGAAATAGACTATGGATGGGTGCCAAGAAGCCATAATGCAGACCACATATGGTGTTCAAGGGCTGCTGTTTGTCCTTTCAGGGTACTATCACAAGTGCGTTTTGTGTGACATTTGTTCTCCAGTGCAAATTAATTTATAAAGGTCTCCCTTGTGTACTTGCTATACATATTGCTCCACTTTCAAGGAGAGCGTAAATACAGATTTTGCTCATTTTGAAGATTTAATTGTGAAGGATCAAATTCATGCCGTCATTAGAGAGTGTCACGGAGTCCTAGATTTCAAACTGGAACTTCTGATGTTGGCTTCAGTGTAAGACTCATTTCCCTCCACTCTCTAAATGACACTGGGTTGAGTAATCTATCTTTAAACATGTCAATACATTCTAATTATTATTTCATCAGAAAGAAAAAGTTAAAGTGTATTTGCTTCCTTGGACATGTAAACAAATAAATAAATAAGTTTATACAGCATAATTTAAGTATAATTTTTTTTATGCTTGAGATAACAAGCTACAAACTGTTATCTTTCCATACAACCCCCTTTGGATAACATTATCTTGAAATACTATGGATGTGAAACCTTTAAAATAGTTTACTGGAAACAATTGAACTTCAATCCAGATAGCATAAATTAACATCCTAGCTAACTACATTGTCTTTGACAGCATAATGATGGTTTATTACAAATATATTTAAACACTTTTATTTAACATTGTGGGTGATATCATTGTATT
>NW_006194601.1:0-1074 GCF_000334495.1 Tupaia belangeri chinensis | reverse complement strand
CCTCATATCTCAAGTCGATTAGTTGACCAGCTAGTGTGCCCAATCAGTCATTGCGGGTCATTCTTCTTAACTAAAATTCAGTGAGATAACTTAGAGAAGATCTGCTTCTACTCAGATGACATAGAAGAAAACATTACTTTCGTTCTGCTTCCTCTCCCCCTCACATTCTGTCCTTGTGCTAAAGTAGTTCCCAGCATTCCAATCAGGAATCATGGCTTCCTAGTCTAATAAGAAAAGCTGTGATAACTTACTCTCGCTGCATTTGATTTGAACTTGAAACTCTTATAACCCTCACTTACCCAATAATCATGTTCAACTGATGCAGTGACCCCTTGGCCTTCTCGTGGTATAAATATTTCGTCTTATTTTTCCCCTGTGCTTGCTTGTTCTCTGTTCAGGTGCAGTATGTTCTTTCTCTCTGTGGTTCAGGACATACGTCTTTTAGATGATAAAGTCAAGTATGCAATCTAGGAAGTGATCAAAGGTATGCAGAATAGATCACCAGAAAATAGTATCTTTTAGTTGTGTCATTACTTTTCTCCTCATGACCAAGCCCTGAAAAGTATTAAAAGTCAGTGCACAGTGTGTTCTGTGCAAAGTGCAAATAAAAATGAGGAATACTTTCATTCAATGTACTATGTATACAATGCACACATTGTAATCCAAATAAACATTTTAAAAGAGAAGAAGGAAAACTCGAGACCATCATTCCACAGTGAGATTTCACAATCAAAATATGATAAACATACAGAGTGAGCTAGAAGAAAAGAAAGGAGGTAGTGGCGACATTGCTGGCATGAATGTCTAGTTAGGAAATGGAAATACATAGAAAGAAGAGGCAACTGGTTCCTGCGTACTGACCAAAGAAAAATACACAGTATATAGAAGGGAAAGAAGGCCACTTTTATCTTATACCACTTTCTGTTTTTAAGTGATTGCACACCTACCTCTGCCACCTCCAGGATTCTGAGGTAGTTTGGCCAATGTTATTTGCAGTGTCCATAAACTCAAACGAGGTTAGTGATAAAGGGGATATGAGAGAACATCTAAGCATTGTGTAAGAAAAAAAAAAAA
>NW_006194600.1:0-1074 GCF_000334495.1 Tupaia belangeri chinensis | reverse complement strand
CGGGACTTGAACCCCATCAGCCATATGGAAGTCTAGCGCCCCAACCACCATGCCCCTGCCGCCCGCACCCTTCTGCTTCTGACCCCTCTCAGGAGAATTGGGTGTCACTGTGGCAAAGTGCATGTCTGCTCCTGAGGCCGCAGGGCGGGTCAGCAGCAGAGTTCCCTCCAGAGGCTGCATGGTCACTGCAGTCGTTAGGGGCCCGCTGCTCCAGCACAGACAGTATTTAACTTGTGTGTTTGCCACGCATGAGGAAAACTGTCCCTCAGATGAGCTGAAATTGATGGGTGAAAGCGAAGTCCACTGCCCAGAGAAGACAAGGTGAGAAGACCACACACCCTCCAGGGGTCTGCAGAGGTGGGCTGTAAGATGGTAAAACGCCCTTCACGTATGTCGCCAGACCGCCGAAGCTGTGCACGTAACACGGACGGGGGTTACCTCGCAGCTCACCTCAACGCTCCCCCTGACTCGGACTTGGGTATGAAAGCATGCAGCAAATGAAGTTCTGTGTCACCCGATTGTATAAAGTGTTTGCTCAGTATCTGGGGTGGATTTGTTAAGTTTTTATCCCACCACATGAAATTAACATTAAAGAAACATAATCATGGTCTCAGTGACCATATCAGCCGATCTCTGTCCAAAATGTCATTTCTGTGCCTTGGACTCGTCATCTAATGAGTGAAGCACTGGTCTGAGGTCCACCACGCAGGGAGCCCAGCCGGCCTCTGGGCAGTAAGAGAGCGACACAGCGCTCTCCAGCTGGTGCCGGCGCTGGCCCGGCCTATGCTCTGTGAGCCCATGTGGCCCACGCACAGCTTCCACCTGCACTCACTCGTCCGCTCTCCAGAGTCGTGAGCGGGACAGGAAAAACACCTGCACTTGGCACATCACCTTCCAGTGAAGGGACAACAAGGAGAAGAAAATGGCAAACACGTGAAAACATAGACCCACGAGCCACGTGTGGGAATAGGGACTAAAGCCGAATGTATCCACACTGCCCCCACAGGCCGTCCCGGAGTGGATTTCAAATAGACACACACACATAATGTCCCCAGAAGGCTTTCAGGGACCCCA
>NW_006194599.1:0-1074 GCF_000334495.1 Tupaia belangeri chinensis | reverse complement strand
ACAGTCGGTGTGTGCAAGCATCAGTGAGCCGCTGCATCCTTCAGTGTGCCCAGCTGCGTTCACTGCCCCAGCACCCTGAGATGATGAGCACCAGGGCTCTGGGGCTGGCAGACCTTAACGTCTTTAGCAGCTTAATCGCCCTCTCTGACCCTCCACTTCTCTGCCTTTAAAGTGGGGATGGTGCATGTTGCTCCTCATGAGGCTGCGTGCAGATCAGACTGTGTGAGCACAGAAGGTGTGTACTAGTCAGCGTTCTCCAGAGAAATAGAACAAAGAGCCCCCCTCGCCCCAACACACAATGAAATGTATAAGGGATTGACTCGTGATCATGGAGGCTGAAAAGACCACGATCTCCCTGTAAACTGGAGACCCAGGAAATTGAGAGGTGAGGTTTGAGGGTCAGAGAGGCAGACAGCTGGTGGTATAGAGTCGTCTGAGTCTGGAAGTCTGAGAACTAAGAGCACTGAAGGCAGAAGTTTGCTGTTCCAGCTTCAGCAGTCAGGCAGAGAGTGAATGCAACCGTCCTCAGCTTTCTGTCCTATTCAGGCTGCCAGTGGCTTGGACCATAACTGTCCACACCATGGAGGGTCATCTGGTTTACTCAGTCCGCCAGTTCAAGTGCCAACCTCTTCCTGAAACACCCTCAAAGATACTCAGAAAGAATGTTGAGCTGTCTGGTCGTCCCACACCCAGTCAAGCTGACACATAAAATGAACCATCAGAAGATGGTAGCTGGCACTGATTGAGAGGTCCCCTCACCTCCAAAACACCTAGAAAGAACATACAAATTGATCTCTGAGCGTTCCACTCTAAAATGAGTGTGGAAGGAATCTACATACATTTGTAAAGTTGGCTTGGTCAAGCCTGTTTCTTGAAAGAAGAATTAAATCGGCCAGGAAAGACCAGGACACTGAAGGCTTGATCTGCCAGGAGGAACAGAAAGGGCAGTGACAGGGTGAGCCTGAGCCCGAGTTTGCAAACTGGTGCCCTCTGGGAGTTGTTTTGTTTGGCTCTACGGACTTTTTAAAAACAGGATTTGCTGCAGCATTTAAAATCTGGCACAGTGGTTAAGAC
>NW_006194598.1:0-1073 GCF_000334495.1 Tupaia belangeri chinensis | reverse complement strand
TGACCTCTTCTTCATATGCGCTCAAAGAAAGCGAGCTCTCTGTGTCTCTTCTTAAAAGACATTACTCCTGTCAATCAGAGTCCCACCGTATGACCTTAGTTGCCTCTGTATAGGCCCTATCTCCAAATATATTCCCACTGAGGGTTAAGGTTTCAACATACACATTTTGAGAGTGAGGATGGGGCACAATTCAGTTCATAGCAGAAGGTGAGGCAGCTCAAGCAGACTGACTGAAGGGGATTTCTGTGATTACTTCCCCATTGCGAAGGAAGTCATACACTTAGTAAGAGGATAATCAAGACAATGAGTCGAAATGAAAGTTGCAGATTAACCCAGTTTACTCCTCTTTCTTTTCTATAGTTTAGCAAAATAAGCCTCATTAAAGAACGCTAACAATCAGAAGGAACCCAAAGGGAGTCTGCTGTAGGTCAGATTCTCTGTAGATGGAGCCTGAGACAGGAAATTTTTTAATATAGGAATGATATATTAAGGCTGTGTTCCCAGGAGAAGCCTTTAAGGAAGTGAGAGAAGCAGGCTGAGACAGAGGGAAAAGTTAACTAAAGATATGACTTCAGCCGAAGTCTAGCCTCAGCCTTGCCCCAGCCTCATTCCAGAGGAAGCTCCGGAGCACAAATGGCACCAGAGAGGTATATTCTCCCCAGGCCTTTGCACTGGAAGATGCATCAGTCATTGGCTGTGGGCCACGCCCAGGTGGAAGACATGGTCCCTTAGGCAGTTCTGGGTAAGGTGGCTCCTGTTGTGGGCACCATGCTCAGCAAAAGGTACATGTGCGAAGCATTAGCAGCCAACTTCCAAAGCAGCAGGCCGATGTGCACACTGTTAAAAGGCATCTGGGCAAAGCACCACCAACAGCCACTACACCAGTGGTTCTCAAAGTGTGGTTCCTGGAACATGAGCCTTCACTAAGAACTTGTTAGAAATGCAGATTTCCTAGCCCAGATCCATTGAAACAGAAACTCAAGTTTCAACCTGAAAATGTTTTGTTTTCCGTTTTGCTTTCTTTTTCCATAGGGAATGTCCTCTCACTGGAGAGGGACAAAGAGAGGGAAAGT
>NW_006194597.1:0-1073 GCF_000334495.1 Tupaia belangeri chinensis | reverse complement strand
GACATAGCCATTATGCTAACTGCTGTTCTTGCCCCTATTCTTTATAAATTACCCTGTCTCTGGCATTTCTGTTTAGCAACATGGTAACGGACCTACTATGCCCTGGTCCCCGGGTGACACCCTGGCTCCTCACCTCATGTTGAGTTCCTCCAACACGTTGTTGGTCTTGAGGGCTTCACCCACCGCAGAAGCTCCTGCATCGCCAAAGCCATTGTAGGAGATGTCCAGGACTTTCAGGAAGATGTTGGCCTAGAACACCAAAGACTGAAGCCATGGGACCAAACTCAGCAGTGCAGGCCAGGAGGCCTCGGCGCAAACAGCAGGGGCCAAGGCTCCAGGGCGGAGTTGGGGAGGTGCTGCACGGGCCTGTTACCCGTTAGCTGTGACTTGGATGGCGGGGACTAGTAAGAGGAATCGACCCAGGGCACAACGAGAGAGGATGGATGTGACAACGAACCACCTCAGAGACCAAGTAGCCCCCAGAGACACAGCGATCAGACTCCGTCCACTGGGGAACTTCCCAAGACACAGCAGCTCCAGGTCCCCGTGGAGGCTCCAGTGAAGGGTGATTGGGTGACACCTGCCCAGGGGGTGTGATGGGGAGATGGTCGGGCACTCCTGCAAGACAGAGCTTGACCTGCCACCCTGGGGGCAAGACCCCGGGTCAGTTCCTATGAGAAGGCAAGGCAAAGCTGCTGTTCCATGAGGACCCCCCAAAGGTGGCTGGCACTGGAGACTCTGCAGGCACCTTGTGCCACCCTGGCAGGGGTCTGAGCCACCCACTCCTCAGGTCTATAAACTGCAGTGTCCAAAAGAGAAGGTGGCATGTTTGAGAGAGTGGATGACTTCTAAGATGGTCATGTCAGGGAAGCAGCTGAGCACGCCCAGCAGTGAGCCTGCATCATGGGCTATACAGACGGTCTCTGCCGGCCCAGTGCCCCGTGACGTCCGAAGGTGCGTGATGTTCAGCTGCGATCCTTCAGAAAGTGACAAGAGCGGGCTCTGTGTGTTGTAGTCATTAAATGGGTCTGGGAAAATTAAAGTCATGTGGAGAGACATTCATTAAACTATGC
>NW_006194596.1:0-1073 GCF_000334495.1 Tupaia belangeri chinensis | reverse complement strand
GCACCAGATTATATGGCACAAAGCTGAAGAAATGCCTTCCTGGTAGAGCCTCAGTCTATATCAACCCAAAGCTGGGAAAGGAAATATACCCATCAGAAACCCAGAGGACATGTGACAGTGTCACAGGAGGAATAATTTTTGGCATAAATGCCATGCTACATCTCCAGAAGTCTCTGAGTTGGAGAATTCAGTGAGAACAATAAAATATACCTTCCTGAAAGACTACAGGACAGTTTCTGAGCAGAAATCCCAAATGCCAGCACTCTGACACTTCTGAAAGCAAGACTTCTGGCTGGAAGCAAAGTTGATACTAACTAGAAGCCTTCAGAAGGAAAAATTCTGACCAGAATGCCACAATACATATTCCAAAGTCTCTTGCAGAAATACTTGTGGAAAGAAATGCTAGACAATATAACCTAAAAGATTCTAGCAGCAAAAATTCCATGTACAGGCAAAAACTACACTAAGAAACAGATACTGGGAGGAATATTCTGGAGAGATCTTCCACTGAGTAACTAAGAATGCTGTAAAATGTAAATTAAAATAAAAACTGACCCCAGAAAGCCAGAATACATTTTTCTGTCTCTAGTAATAGGAATTCTGGGAAGAAAGCCTATACTACACAAACAAAGTGAAGTTTTTGAGCAAAAAGTACAGCTAGTGATAAAGACCCAGTAGACATTAGGAGGTTCTATTTTATAGTAGACATTCAGACTATGCCATTCAGAACTCTGGGGAGTCAAACTTGCCACCACCAAACACGAGGGCACTTTTCAGAAAAACTGGTTAGGAGACAAAATTCTGGTAATAAACACTAGACTACACCAGCTAGCTGAATTAAAGAAGAATATTTCCAGGTCAAGATTCACAGTACACTGCCTAGATGTCTCTGTGAGGGGAACTTCTAGCTAGAATGTTTATATGCTCCTTAGACTACCTGGGGGATGAGTTCTTGGAAGAAATGCCAGACAATATTACTTAGAGTCATCTAGGAGGAAACCTGCATAGAGCTGTCTACTAAACTCAGAGTCTAGAAAAACCATGGCCACAAGAAAGCTGGTGTGCACTTGCCA
>NW_006194595.1:0-1073 GCF_000334495.1 Tupaia belangeri chinensis | reverse complement strand
GGGGGGTACTGTTTCTGTTTTTCCTCTCTCTCTCATGGAAGTAAATACATAAAATTTTAAAATTGTCTTTGAGTGACATAAGTTAAAAGGTATAAAGGAGTATGCATGTGTGTGTAAGAATCGAAAAGGAAACTCAACTATACATTGCAACAATTTTCCCAAGTCTTGAGTACAGTGGAGTCTTTCTTCAGACAACAAAAAAAAATGCGTGCTGATTCCAGTCTAACCCGTAGTGACATTATTCTTCTACATTGCATTAAGCCTTTTCCAACTTAAGTGCAAAAAGCAATCTATCATCAGAGCATGGTGGTAACACTGTGTACGTTGTAGAATTACAGTTGGGGTTTTAATGATAGAGAAAATTCTCTGGATTCCTATTTTTGAAAGGATGGTTTTCAAATGTGCTTCGTATAGCCTCAGTTGAGAAAATCAATGCCATAGGCGGATGCAATACATTTCTGCTGAGCTATTTCAACATTTTCAGCCTTACTCTCCAATCATGGGACATTTCTCCATCACCCCCGGCTGTTAGGAAGAGTTCCTGAGTTTTCCTCTTGTGCAGACTTCTCCACAACATCATAAGCATGAGATTCTCAGCTTTTGTGTACATAAGTGTATTTGCTTCTAAAATATTTCTGTTAAGCCAATACAATAATTACCAAGCTCTCCATATTCATCTCAAAACATGAAGTTGTTGACATTGTTACAAGAAGATGCAACTGAGAAGACTAACAGCACAACTGAGAACATGTCCTGCCCACATGTCTTACCAGCTCACATGGTCCTTTGGCTTAAGACTGAAAATGCCATCTTGGAAAACTGTCTACAACGTGCCTTTCTGAGTCATGCTCTTTCCAAGACCACATTCAACATCCCATGGGACTACAAACAGGGTTTTGAATTTGTCTTTATTCTGTGGTTACTTTGTTCATCATTTTTATTATATTTACATATGACCAGCTAAAAGATGATTAGGAAAACCTACTCAGTGGTGCAATGGTACCAGGCTACTCAATGCATGCTGGCTGTGTGGAATAGTAGGTTCAGTTCCCCAGTAACCCTGGACACCCCGG
>NW_006194594.1:0-1073 GCF_000334495.1 Tupaia belangeri chinensis | reverse complement strand
TTTGTCACTCGCCTCACCCCTCTCCAGTGAGCACACATGCCCTTTGGCGACATTTTTTTAAAACATGTTTTATTTTATAAAACAGAATGTTTCTCACAAGGTTGTTGTATTGATAAAATCAGTCAGAATAGACAATGTTTAGGATAATGGTTGGTATGTGACAGTGCTTTATAAGTGTTAGTTGTATTATTATTTTTCTTCATGTATTATTATTATATTTTCTCTGTTTCACTAGTCTATTTTCCTGGAAGTCAGAGTTACCTTCAGAGGTACTTATCAAGTGGTCCATCCTAAAGCACAGAGAAAACATGTTCTGTACATGTGGGTACATGTTAGGTCATGTGGACTCTGATTTATACCTTCCCCCATAGCTTGGAGTTTAAGGTAGGTGCAATAAATTAATAGTGGCTAGATTTTGTCTTTAGAGTTGCACACAATGTAAATGTTTTTCACAGCTTAATTTTAATAATAAAAAATTATGTAAGAAGGGATGAAGAAATTATATTAATGAAATTTAATGCTGTATAACTATTAAAATAATATTTTGAAAATATAAGGTTCATTGTTATATTAAGAAATTAAAATTGCCAGCAAAATGATATCAAAATGGAAACCCAGACACACGTGCACACACAGTGATGGTAGACAGAGGGGAAAATTTACTAAAATACTAGCATTATTACTTTTTGATAAATCTTCCAAAGATGCCTTAAATGTTTCAGACTGAATCTCTATCCTCAAACATTAAGAAAGTATAACCTGAAGTGCCCCACCAAGTGGAGAAATTTCTTTGAAGTTTCATATTTTAACTTAAAAATTAATGTGAATTTTATTTTCTATTCAACAATGTCATTCCATTTAATATAAAATCACTTTTAAATTATTAATCAGACAAAAAGCAGAACCAAAAGAAACCTAGTGTTCTATTGCTAGTAAATGGGATATGATTAGGCTTAAACTATCAGTTTTGGAATAATTTAGCTGAGTTAAAGAGGAGTATCTCCACATGAAAGATTGAATATACATTGGGGCCTCCAGGTGGCGTGGTGGTTAAAGAGCTAGACTCTCACATG
>NW_006194593.1:0-1073 GCF_000334495.1 Tupaia belangeri chinensis | reverse complement strand
TATCCTTATAGCTTCTCTTTTCCTAGAGAGCCCCAGACAGCATTTCCCTCTTTCCTGATACCCATGTCACTCCATATAAGCAGCAAGTAGAAGCTTAGCCTTTCACATAGACCAAGCAGAAAGGTACTAGAGAAGACAAGCTATGAATGGTTTCTGTCCAGTACCTACTGTTTCCCTCTCCTTGCTTGTAACAAGGGGCGTTTTTCCTTTGTGTGGCTATTCTTGAATCTTTCTGAATAAGCCAGTCATTTGAAGGGTTACTTGAGAATGGTCTTCTTTACATGTTGGAGGGCACAGCAAGATCAATGAGTAGAAGAGAGAAAGGGTGATTTTAGATCAAGTTAAGTGATAATGTTCTAGCCTTCAAAGCTGCTCAACAGAGGCAGGGGCCACCATACATAGAGACGCTCTCTGTCCTTGAAAGGATTTCTCTGTGGACTAGGCGGTGAATGTCTGGTCCTTCCCACTCAGGAATTCTTAAGATTGGCTAGGTCACTGTGTCTTTGATTTCTGAATGTCTTGTGCCTCCTGGATATTACCTAATAGTTCTCTGAAAGGATATTGATCCTCCCATACAAATGAGCGTTCTATCTTGTGTAATTGGGTAGGAGCAAATGTTTCATCCCGGAGTCTTCAAGGATGGAAACATACCTAAATTAAGGATCTTTCCTTTTCTTCTAAAAAAGTTGATCTGATCTTGGAGATCATACTTCACTGGAAGGTTGTACACGACAAGAATAGAGGTTGTATCAACTCTTTTGTCTTAGAAACCTAAATTTTACTAATTTTTAAAAATTTCAGCTACTCAGTGCCTTTCTCCCTGCACACAATTGAGGCCTTAGATATAAAGGAGAGGATCTAAGTGAAGCTCACCCATGGATGGCTCTCTCCTCCGGGTGCGTCCCTCACTTTTTCTTAGTACCCATGATTCTCCCCTCTCTTTTCTGCATCTGTCGTCTCCTTCTCAGGCCTCTCCCTGTTCCCTTAATTGGTCACAATGTAGAGGTGAACTTTTACCTTGAGGTACTGATTCTCCTCCCCACTCCTCCCTATGTGGGTATGGACTGATTTTC
>NW_006194592.1:0-1073 GCF_000334495.1 Tupaia belangeri chinensis | reverse complement strand
ATAGCAAAAACCTCTCAAAAAAATTAGAAGTGTGGAATAACTTTGAAATTTAACATATACACTAAAAATAAAGGTAAAAGAATTTGTTCAAGATAGCTGTCTAAAGAGAAAATCTAAGTCAGGCTTCTTAGACACTAGTGAAACTGAAAAATTGTTAAAACAGAGAAATACTACACCTCTTTCTAGAAGAAAAACTTACTTAAGAACTGAAATATGAAGAGAGAGGACCACTTGCCTTTCAGAATAACTTATTCTGCCTCTTTAAATGTGACCGACTACCCAGCTCTCTGTCCTAAGAAAGTTTTGTGTGTGTTTTTGAAGGGTCTTGCTATGTTACCCAAGCTGGACTCAGACTTGTAGTCCTTCTGTTTTGGCCTCCCAAGGAGCTGGGATGAGAGGTGTATGTCATAATGGCCAGCCCTCAGGAAGGTTTTTAAAAACATCGCACCCGCCTATCCCTGCCCATGAAAGTATTTTACATTTGGCACAAAAGTAAAATTAATTCACCACTGTCCTGTGCCAGAAGTTTTGCTGAATGGGACAAAGGGGTGAGCAGAAAACTGTGGTCCCACACTTGTTGGGTTTTTAATTTCCCCTTTCACAAAGACAGTTCATGGAGAAGGCCCTCCCACGTGTCGCCAAGGAGAGGCAGCCATCGGGATCTGGGCCACTGCATCTGGCCCCAGCACATCTGGCCAGCTTTAAAGAGGGACAGGGGGCCAGACAGAGCCAAGGTTATGTTTCTTTCCCACCCCAGAAACATTCCCAACATCACTGAGCTGAAAAGCTGAAAGAGGCCTGTCTTAGTGCACGCAGGTGGCTACCACAAAGTACGGTACCCTGGGCAGCTTACAAACAGCAGAAATGGGTTCCTCACGCTTCCAGAAACGGGAAGTCCAGGATGGAGGCACTGGCCGACTCCGTGTGTGGAGAAGGCCTACTTCCCGGTCCACAGATGGCCCTCGCTGTCTTCAAATGGTCAAAGGGTCTAACAAGCTCGTGGCACCAATCCCAGTCATGCGGGCTCACCCTCTGACCTACTCACCTCCCCAAGGCCCTGCCCCCAGAACGGA
>NW_006194591.1:0-1073 GCF_000334495.1 Tupaia belangeri chinensis | reverse complement strand
GTGTGTGTGTGTGTGTGTGTGTGTCACACTAGTACGTTAGTCAGGATAGGCTGGGTCAGGCTGCAATAACAAACATCTCCAAATGGCTCAGGCATTCCCATGACGGTTCACTTCAGCTCATCCTGAATCCATCAGGTCCAGGTGGCTCTGGGACACTTGCCCTCCATGTGGTAGCTCACTACTCCAGACTTCAGGCTCGGGCATCTCCATCCCAGCATTCCCTCTCCTGGTTCGTCATGGCGAGGGGACTAAGATGGACACTCACACACCAGCTTTTCAATGGTTTCCCCAGAAGTGACACCAATCATTGTATTCCTAGCCTTTTGGTTAGAACTAGTCATCCTAGTCCTTCTAACTAGTGGAGGAACAGGAAAACATAGTCTTCCATGCCTCTGAGGAGGGGAAGAGAACTGGGAATCTTAGTAAATGTTAGATTACCTGCCATAGTCATTAGGTGCTCATTGAGTTTGGTATCTTCTCTGGACCTCAAAGATGATGAAATTGAGCATGGCACAACTGTTATGACCCCTGGGCTGGCTTCCCTTACCTTGTGGTCACTGGAGATGGTCAGACTGAAGAGAAACACACCCCCTACGTCATGTAGCCCACACATACCTTGGGTTGTCTTCGTGGTTCTTTCTGCACAGAGCTAAGCTTTCCCCCAACAATTACCTCTCTCATGCTTTTTTTTCTAATTTTTTTTCCCATTAATAAAGGTCTTGGGAGAGCATATTTCTCTTTTTTGCCACCCTGAATTTCCCTTACACAAAGGGTGTTCTCTGATTGCAAAAACATCATGCAATGGGGAAAATCCCATGAGCCAATATTCCTATGTTTACTAAGGAAGTTCTGTCCCGTCTCCTTGAAATTCAAGAAATGATGATCAGCCTATTGACTCATGCAACATTCACTCCTGATTACCTGCCAACACATTATCCACATTGCTTCCTAATCATTGTTGCTATGATTGTGTTAGGAAGATATTTTTCACCCCAACTCACTATCTCTTCTCTAAAACAAGGGACATTTCTGAGCAGCCCTGCAGCTCAATGGGTAAGTTCGATGCTTCTGAA
>NW_006194590.1:0-1072 GCF_000334495.1 Tupaia belangeri chinensis | reverse complement strand
GGCAAGCACCATGTCTGACTCTTGCTGTGGAGGAGTCAGTCTTCTCTGCCTCCTTGCCTTCTCCTTGCCCTTCTAAACTCTTGTGGGGATTAGGACAGCCAGAATCTTTCCTGTTAGAAGTTTTCTGACTCCATTGTGGCCTTAAACCCAAGCCACATACTGTAATTCAATTTAACCAAAGACACCTTGCATAGGGTGGATGGAGTGGTAATGTTGTAAGTGAGAGTTTGTTCAGATATTAATAAGCCCATTTGTCTATTAATCTTTATAGATTTACTTCCCTTAGAAGTTAGTCTTAGGATTCAGACACCAATTTCTCTACCTTGTATCTATATCAGAATTCTCCTACAGCAGTCGAATATTCACTAATGATCAATTCGTGACTCAGATTATGTGTCATTCTCCCCTCCACTCTGAGTAAAATTCACATTCTACATTGTACCAAGTCTAAAATACTTTTACCACTTTAGGTTTAGGCTTGCAAAGAGAGAAGGAAAGAGATGGTTGATTTCCACTTCATAACATTACCTATAGCTGGATGCATCATTTTCAAATGATTTTTGGAAATTTTGGGTTCAGTCTGTGGTGAGACTCTAGGAATCAACATAATCCATCCTCCCTCCTGGTATAGATCTTTTAAGTTTTTCTCTTTCTTCTACCTAACAATTACTTACTCACCAATCATAAGCCTTCACGTATTTGGAAATGAGTAATTCATTGTCTTTCTTTTCTCTAGTATACTTCACATTACTTTAAAGACATAAACCCTGTAAAAATCATTTTTCTCTACCTTTTTTCTCTAACAGATTCACATCCAAACTAGTTCAAATAGATGATTATCTCTGTATTCTGAAGGGTCTTCAACCAAAATAATCCCACTATTTTCTGGGAGTAACACACCAGGGATTAACAGTTCTCAGTGGCAAGAAATCCTTCATATTCTCTTGCTCTAGTTGAAGTTCCTCACCTCTTGTACTCTGGAAGCAGGGAATAACAGCACTGTTCTCTATAAAACAAAATAATAACCATTTATGTGTGTGTGTATATATATATAATGTATATACATATATAT
>NW_006194589.1:0-1072 GCF_000334495.1 Tupaia belangeri chinensis | reverse complement strand
TTTTTTTTCCACAGGCCTCATTATTGAACTCATTCAGTATTGCTTATGAGAACAACCAAGATAATGAGCTATGTACAGAATGAAGAATGGGATGAAATAAACACAGTGCATTAATATTTTACAGATAGTTATTAGAATACACCAAGTAGTAAATGATATACTAGATGGAGCTTCTTCCCACTACTGGAATCGGAAGACTCCCTCACGGAGGTTTGTCCCAACGCTTCATCTATAAAATGGAACGAGCAGGAACCTGCTCCCTCCTAAGGCGACGTGCAGGTCAGGGATGAAGTCCTGCAGACACAGCTAGACAAACAGATCAGGCACGCAGAGTGCGCTGGTGTCATCCTCCAGTTACGTTACTTATACGATACCTAATCACTGTGCTCTTCTCTATAACGTCGACAGTAACGGTACAGGGTCTCCGAGTTCCTAACAGATAGCGTGTCCAGCCATCCAGATGTTTCTGCATTTTCTAGATGTGGTCTATCTTTCACAATCCTCTTTCCCCCACAGATGGTTAGATGACCCCCTGCATGCCTGTAGAATAAATGATGTGATTATCTCTTGAAACATTGCAAAGGAAAGTGAGAAATGCATAGGAAAACCAGCATATATTAGAAAGTACATGAAAAATGTAGACTTGGCCTAAAAAAACTGGTGTACCCTGGAGATCATAATTCAAAATCTAAAGTTATGGGTCTGGCACAAAGAAAAATCAAAACCGAGAAATCAAAGTGGTGTTCTTATTTTTATGCTAGTACTGTGTCAACCTAAAAGGGCCGACATTTTAAGTGAATGCCTTACAAAAAAGGCAAAATAGTTAAATCAGAATGACTTCTCCCTAGAATGGTTCTGTGGGGAGAAAATGATTATGCGTAGGATGAGAAAATGTGTGAGATATTTAGCCAAAGAAAATGATGATGTCGAGATACATTCTTTCCTATTAGCCAAAGGTGGGTCCTGCTATTGCAGACCCAAAGCAGAAGACCACGGGGGCCTTAACGTGGACTATCTGGGGGATTCTTGCTGTCCACGAGGAGGCACAATCTGTCTCTGACTGTGTCCACAC
>NW_006194588.1:0-1072 GCF_000334495.1 Tupaia belangeri chinensis | reverse complement strand
GCTACCGCCACACAGAGAATCTCAGGGGCGGGTGATCAGTCTCCGACTTACAGCTGCAACCCAAAGCTCCAGTTACAGGGTCAGGGCTAAACAGCCAAGTTCACACCCACACCCGCTCCCCTCCATGCGGCGCCCCCCTGGGTCTCAGAGTCAGGAAACAGGGCACCTCTCCAGACCAAGTCTCACCTCTGTGAGCCATCTGACAACCTGGGGCTCAGCTGGGAGTTAGACCAGGCAAAGGTCATTTTCCTTGATCTTCTCCCCTGGCCCTTGCTTTTAAAGATACCCCAGCACTAGAGGAAAACTAGACCCTTCCTCCAGACTGCACAGACGGGCTGCATCAGAGGCTAGTCACTATCTGGTGAATGTGGGGGTGCACGGGTGCGGGGCTGCATGCCTACTTTAGGGTCGCTTTCATTTTAGTTTACTTTTGGTTTTGCTGGAGGGTGGGTAGCACAGGGATGGGACATTTGAAGAGGTGAGCTCAGTTTTCAGGTTGCAAATACCCTAAATGGAGAAGCAGTTATCTGAGCGTCCTCGGTTAACCCCACGTCTGTCCTCCCCAGAGGACGTCCGATGGGACAGCAGCACGGGCTGATGCCAGCCGAGCACAAAGGGAACAGCCCTCTCCCCAGTCAGCAAGAGCTGCACTTCCAGATGAAGTCACGTGGTCTCCTGAGCTCAGGCTGGAGGCTGAGGTGTTTACACCCCAGAAACGGAGCCCTGGACAAGCACACACCAAGGGGCTGCCGGGTAAGCTGGTGACATGTCAGGAGGCAAGCAAAGACCCTCTGCTTCGGGCTCAGAGTCACGGTTACTCTGAATGTCCCACATGTGGTCTCTTGTCCAAAGATAGAAATCCGTTTCAGTGAGTTTTAACTTAATTCAGCTACGGCCATATATGGTCCCAGGGCTGCATTACCTCAGGTCCCAGCCTTCCTGGGCTTTGACCCTGCAGAGAGGACACTTCCCCAGGGCATTCACAGCACTCTCAGGCCTAAGATCCTCCTGTCCTGGGGCTGCTTTTAGCTCTAAAGGAGGGAGAGGGGCCAACAGGTGGCGTGGTGGTTAA
>NW_006194587.1:0-1072 GCF_000334495.1 Tupaia belangeri chinensis | reverse complement strand
ACCGCAGCTTCAGGCCTCCCCTGGGGATCTTGGAGCTTATCTTCCACATACGCCAGAGAATGACTGTAAATAAAATATCCATGCCAGGAAGTAAAAGTGCTATGAGTGGAAGTAAAGCCAGACCAGGGAAAAGGAGAGGTGGATGCTTCACAAGACGGCGGCCTCAGGGAAGTGGCCAGACAATGCTTCTGACGCACAGACTGGAATGAATGGAGGCCTTTGGTTCCTGAAGACAGAGCATTTCGGGCAGAGGGAGCTGCAGGTGCAAAGGCGCTGAGGTGAGCGTGCCTGGTGCAATCCAGGGGAGGAGGAAGGCAGCGCCTCGGGTCAGTGGAAGGAGGCAAGGTGAGAGTGGTTGATGGGCCCAGTGTCCACAAGGGGTCAGGGCCACAGTAAGGACACTGTGTCCTCATCTTCCCTGGACTAGAAGTCAGCTAAGTTCGGGCTGCCTGTCAGGTGGCCTGAGTGCTGTTTCCAGGGAGCACTTCAGCTGCCGTGTGGACGTCATCAGGGGAGCAGCCGCTTGCCGTGGTCAAGGCAGGGGAAGGTGGGAGCAGCTGAGGTGGTCCAAAGTGACTGGACTCAGGGAAGACAGGCAGCATGGCCTGCGGGCGTCGGGTGGAGAGGGCGAGTGTACTAACGTGTTGGGGTGACGCACCCGAGGAGTGGAAGCGTCCTTTCTAGAAGAGAGAGCCAAGGGTGCAGCCGGCCTAGGACCTGGGCACCCTCCTGCCAAGCTAACAGCGAGGCCCTGGCGTGGTGCTCTCCTGTTCCAACCTTCTTGTGTTGTTCCAGGGCTGGGCACAGCAAGTGTGGCGAGTTTCTGCCCCTCCACCCTGAGATCCCGTCATTAGGGCCCTGGCTCCAAAACATTCTTGCGTATTTGACTTACCCAGAGAACTGGCTGAAGACACAGATTCCGGAGAGCAGCAGAAATTCTGGCTCAATAGGTCAGAAGAGGATCCAAACAGAGAGTGAGTTCCGGCAACTCTGGAGCGGATACTGACACTGGGAGCCTGAGGGTCACACTCTGAGAAGGCCTGTCACAGAGGAGAGGCGCCTGGCAGTGCTG
>NW_006194586.1:0-1071 GCF_000334495.1 Tupaia belangeri chinensis | reverse complement strand
ATCCTGCAGTCCTTCAGGTGGCTGGCCCTTAAAAGACACCTCTCCTAGAGACTGCCTGGACTTACATATTTAAAGTCGCCCCGTAACTACTTTCCAGCATATCCCCTGTTTTATTTCCCTCACAGCACTTTTCAGAACCCAATCCACCTTCTTGTTGACTTACTCATTTATTCTGTTCTCCCAGCCAGGCTCCTTGAGAACAGGAACCATCCCTGTTGTGTTCACTGCTCCATTCCCTGTGCCTAGAACAGAGCCTGCTTCAGCCAGGGCTCAGAAAGGATTGGCTATTGGTGACTACATATGCCTGGCACTGGCTGGACACGTACACAAACAGTTCATTCTTGCAATCTGTCCAGAAAGGGTTCTTGCAAAAATTAGTAGGGAATTGCCAATGATTTCCAGGATTTTGACATACCTGGGGTGAGTTAGTTCTTAATTGGCTTCTTTGAAGTGGAATTGAGTCAGAGAGGGTGTGACTTCATATCCAAATCCACATCAAAGTGGTTATGGATGAACGCAAGGGCAACAACATTTCATGTGACCTTAAAGTGAAAGGTGCAAGAAGCTTTAGCATGTGGGGGTGCAGCTGGTGATGACAGCACCCCATGGGGGTCTGCAGCCATGTCCTGCCTACTCCAGTTCTAATACGCCAGTAAATTGGGCTAAGGATTCCCCCACTTTAAAAGCAGGTTTATTCCTATTGCCTATCCCCTTTATGTGCTGAAATGACTAATAGAATTTCTGAAATGCTAAGCTTCTCAGAAGCAAAGTTTAACGTGAAGTTTAGGTTGTGAGCGTTGTCATAGGGAATCTGGAATTTTGTTCAGCTTTTGAAAGAGTACTGAACTTTGAGTCCAGATTCTAGTGCTCAGGAGCTGTGTGGCTTTGGGCAGGCCACTTAATCTCGTCTGATCTACTTTTTCCTCTGTAAAAAGCTGTGCTGCTCTATCCAACCTCCAAAGGTTGTTCTAAAGGCAGAATAAAAATGGCTCATGATAGGAAAGTACAAGACTGTAAAGCACCACGCATGATAGTTTATTACCATAATTACTATTGAGATTCATGTCCTGT
>NW_006194585.1:0-1070 GCF_000334495.1 Tupaia belangeri chinensis | reverse complement strand
GGGGGGTCACCTTCCTCTCCAGGTAGCCCCACCAACCTGGTGCTCCTCCCTCCCTCCCTGTTGCTCTGAGGAGGAGCCAGGGGAGTTCGGTGGAGGGGCTCTGCTTTGCCTAAGTGAAGAGCCACACAGAACACAGCTGGTCTCCGACTAGTCGGGCCTGCTGTGCCAGCCTGCCAGACTGCAGAGAGGGAGTCTGGGCGTGAAGGTGGCACACGAGGCAGAGCCCAATGGGTCCCAAGCACCAACCTGCAAGAGGGACCACCCACCCAGTCAGTCGGGGAGACACCATGAGCTGGACTCCAGCGCCGATGGCAGGGCTCCTGAGCCAGGCTCCTGCTGGGAAGGAGGAGGGCAGCAGGCAAGTCACATGTGTTGAGGACACTGCCAAACCGCCACCCCTCCCAAGGAGCTGCCTAGAGAAGGGACTGAGAGAGCGGCTGCTGAGTGCCTACTGTGTATCTCCGCCCACCACCCACCCACCGCCTCGCCAGAGCCTACGGAGAGCCAGGCTGCAGAGCCGGCCATCCTGGAGACCAAGAGGGGAGCCAGGGTGGAGCCAGGCCCTGCCTTTGTGGACCTCAGCCTCCAGACCCTCCTCTACGTGGCCCACCCACAACAGGCTGAGGCACCAGCCTTGGGGGACCGGACCTGCTCTGCAGAGATGCCGTGACCTAGGAGGTGCAGCATCCACCTTGGCTTGTCTCTCCGCTCCTTGCTGGGGGTCTGAAAGCTTTGAAACAGACTCATCATCTGCCAAATGGCTTCGCAAATGGGAACTGCGTGGCACGAGGGGCTGGAAGACTCACTCAAGGTCACACAGCCTAAGGAGATGGAGCTGAAGTCACACCCCAACAGACTGCTCCGAACCCTTGTCACCTGGGCCCAATCGCCTAGCCCATGTGGCCCGGGACACTGTGTAAAAGATTCTCTCTCCCATAAATAAGAGCGAGACAGCAACCCTGACAGGACCCCAGTGTGGCAATCCATCCTCAGCCCTCAGCTAGCCCCGGCCACAGGGAGGTCTCGTTTGAATCAGGGGCCTTCCCACATGGGCCAGCCTCGCAGGACAC
>NW_006194584.1:0-1070 GCF_000334495.1 Tupaia belangeri chinensis | reverse complement strand
CTAAGGAATCGGTCCCCCCGATCCCTGCGGGGGAAGACCTGAGTCTCGCACTGCCTGCAAGTGAAAAGTACCCGAGCGGAGAAGGGCCAGGTGCTGGGCTCGGGGGCAGCTGGCGTTTCTGGTCTCCAGGAGGGTGTGCTCTATGCCAGGCCACAGCCAAACAAGGAAGAACTTCCTCTGAACAGCTGCCCGCCACCACGAGCAGGGTCACTTCGTTTCTGTCAACACGTTTTCTTTGAAGGGCAAGCTGGCACTATTTAAAGAGCACAGGCCACAGCTCTGACAATGTGGAGACCGCATCAACCCGAGCTGGTACACTGACATCGGCCTCATGTCCTGAAAATGCTCACCAAGGTCCAGAATACAAGGACACTCAAGGAACAACTGTAATTATGAAAAACAGGGAATTGTGCAGCTGGCGAGCCGGACTTTTTTATGCCGCAATGCGTTGTGAAGCTGCTACGAGCCTCTTTAAGGAAAATGAAAGCATGTTAAGCCAATGTGAAGCAAAGGGAAATCTTTAACTTACTCGGTATTAGCACTACCTGTTCTACTAACCTATAAAGAGCCTCTCAAAAACAAGAACATTGTACCAGCTCGTTACATACATGGTTGGTATGCATGAGAAGCATTCCAGCTTTCGCCCTTTATTAGCTGGGTGACACCGGGCAAGCTACTGACCCTCTCTGGGCCCTGACTCGCCTACCTCTAAATTAGAGACATACTACTACCCACCACAAAGACCCGCTGTTAGCGTAAGATCAGTCACTACAAGTAAAACGGCTCAACAACACCTCACACGCAGTGAGCGCTTCCATTATTAGAGTTACTGAGATTCGCAGCCATGGTGGTAACAAGATGCACACCTAAACAACTTCTTTTTAAATAAGACATAAATATATACTATAATGTACGATAAAGACAAAACTTTTAAAAACCTTAAGTAGAGGACCAGTAAGTGGCATGGTTAAAGCGGCTGGACCCCACATGGCGGACTGCCTAGTTCAAGTTGTGAACATGATGATGTGAAAAACACACCAACCTTGGTTGACTACGTGGGAGTCCAGCGA
>NW_006194583.1:0-1070 GCF_000334495.1 Tupaia belangeri chinensis | reverse complement strand
CTGCCCAGTGGGACCACGAAGGGTCTAGACTAGCAGCTCACGCACTTAGGGGTTGTGGCTGTAGGGCTCCAGCGGGAGGCAGGATAGGTAGTGGAGAAGAGGGAGTTGTTAGAGTGCCTGCCAGAGGGCTCCGACTGTGAGCAAAGAACTGTTCGCAAGGAGGCAGATCCTCCTGTGGGGCCAGGGCCCTCCTGCCGGGTCCTGAGCCTCTCTGCCGCTGTGCACACGGGTGCCCACTGCCCTGATCAGTAGCTCCCATGCTGTCCTCAGCTGGGCCTGTCTCCTGCCCTCAGGAGCTGTGCATGGGATGAGCAGGTGAGACCGAGCCTGCTGCCCTTCCCTGTCCTCACTGTTTCTAGCCGGGGTCAGGCATAGGGGCTTAGGATGGAGGAAGCTCATTTCCACCCAGCATGGAGCTGGGGCTGAGCCTGGGAACCATCCCCCCAGGGTAGCATTTTACCCCCATCCCCAGGGAAGCTGCAGAAACCATCCACACAAATTGGAGTGTGACCTTGGCCCTCTACTTCTGGGCCTCGTGGTTTCTTTTTATAGTGCTGTGGGCCAGCTCTGGTGGCTGCGCTCACTGAGGGCCTGCTGCCCTCTGCTAAGGCCAGGCCTCCACATTCTCATCCAGACCCTCTGTCTAAACAACCAGGACTGAGATAGGAGGGGGAGGGTGGCAGGAGGGAGGAGGCCTCAGCGTCATGATCTCTATCCCTCGGAGACAGCCCCTGGCCTCAGTAGCAGGAGGTCCGAGCGTCCGAGCGAGCTCTGGCCCCTCGGAGCGTGCATTCCTCACTGGGTGGACGAGGGGCAGAGAGTGAATGTGGAGGCCTGGGAGCCCATCCTGGTCGGGCAGCCCTCTGATGGAGCATGGGTCTGAGGGTCGGGCCTGCTTCTGCAGGAGGTTCTGGGAGCACGGGAGGGCGTGACCCATCACTCTTCTCCTGAAAACTGGGTACAGGAACACACACTCTTCAGTCAGGGCCTCTTAGAGTCTATTTAAGCTCCAGGGGCCACCTGGGCCTTCTCCTAGGCCAGAGGATGGTGAGCACTCAAGGGCACCAGCT
>NW_006194582.1:0-1070 GCF_000334495.1 Tupaia belangeri chinensis | reverse complement strand
CTGGCACACACAGGTGGTCCTGGAGTTGTCACCTCCTCCGAGGGTCTGTCAGGGTGGCATGGGTGGGAGGTGAAGGGGTAGGGTCTCAGCTGGCACCTGTCTGGTCCCACAGAAACACCTGGCTACGCTGGGCCTGACCGAGGCCATTGACAAGAACAAGGCAGACCTGTCACGCATGTCGGGCAAGAAGGACCTATACCTGGCCAGCGTGTTCCATGCCACCGCCTTCGAGTTGGACACGGAGGGTAACCCCTTTGACCAGGACATCTACGGGCGCGAGGAGCTGCGTAGCCCCAAGCTGTTCTACGCTGACCACCCCTTCATCTTCCTGGTGCGAGACACCCAGAGCGGCTCCCTGCTGTTTATTGGCCGCCTGGTCCGGCCCAAAGGCGACAAGATGCGAGACGAGTTGTAGGGCCCCGGGTGGGCGCAGGGTGGCAGGAGGCGGCTGAAGGCTCCTGAGACACATGGGTGCTATTTGGGGGTTAGGGGAAGATAACCAGCCTTGGGTATTCCACGGGGTGGGGGTGGACATACAGACCAGGGTTCCCATGGATCTGAGCGGACCTTCCAGCTAGAATTGATTCCACTTGGACATGGGCCCCAACAATCATGATGCTGATCCCAGAGACCCCACGTCCTGTGGGCCTGGGCTATAGTCATCCTCCTCGCCTTTAAGTCCTCCAGCGAGCCTGCCTCAATCAGTGTTCATATTTATAGCAGGAACGTTCATCCGGGAGACAAAATCGAGCCGGGGGTTCAGCCCAGCCCTCTTCTCACGCTGCCACCACCTCAGCCCCATTTCTGCTCTATCCCGACCTCCCCCAACTATACAACTAGGTGCTGCAGCCCTGGGGACCAAGCACGAGCCCTGGCCCCAGCAAGGAGGTGGGATGAAGCTTATAGGAGGGGTTCCTGGCTGTGTTCAAGAATCCCTACAGCAGGCATCGTGGGGAGGAAGTTTTTGTCTTTGTTTGTCCTAGTTTAGTTTTTCAAAGGAGGGAGGAAAGCCAGAACTTGAGCCTTTGTTGCTGTCAACCAAGAACTTATTTGTACAAATTTTTTTTTTT
>NW_006194581.1:0-1069 GCF_000334495.1 Tupaia belangeri chinensis | reverse complement strand
GTGCTCTGGGCTCCGCCATGACCCTGGCAGTGTTCGACCTCGGAAAAGTTTGGAGGTGTCTTTATGGCATCTCCCCACGCAAGACCCAGCTTCCCCGAGGTGTGCGGGGCCTGCCCGGGTCTCTCCAGAGGTCAGGGGGCGCGCTGACTTGGAGTCTAATGGCTCACCCGGCAGCGAGGCCTACCATTGTTTCTGGGGAAGCCCTCCTCCCGTCTGTGCTTGCTCGGAGTCGGAGGAGAGGCCCCACACCCAGAGAGGGGAGCAGTGACCTGTGCTGCCCCACCGGCCTGTCCCCTCCCCCAGCCAAGCCTGCCCTAAAGCCGCTGGCTGTGGTCTCTGCTTTTATTAGACTGCCCCAGTCACCCAGAGAGACGTCCCTAACCCCTAACCGCAGGCAGGCCGGGAGGAGCTGGGCTGCAGGGATTTGAGAGGGGCCAGGCTTGGGCACGCCCAGGGCTCCTGCAGGGGCTCCTGCAGTTAGTTACAGGCCAGCCCTACCCGCCTGCTGACCTCAGGACCAAGTCGTTAATCAGGTTCCCTGAGGCCTGTCTGCCGAGCCGCTGCAGCTCCAGCCAGGGCAGTTGACACCCAAACATAGTCCAGCCCTTCCCGTTCCCAGCCCCAGCCCGTCCTGGCGCAGTCTGACCTCCCTACTGGTAGGGCCTCTCCTTCCCATATGGAGCTTTGTGTACGTGCAGCTGGTCCTGCTGGCCAGATGTGCAGGAGCTGCCAACAGTGGACACATGTGTTAAGGAAACTTGCCCTTGGATCTGGAAGACTCACTTGCTCAGGCTCTCCAGAGAACTAGGGTTCACGTGCCCTGGTAGCCCAGCTCTTGAGAGACGAAAACCATTCGTTATTTTGTCTTTTGTGTTCTCATTTCTCCTCCTCTCTTAAAGGCTGTAGGGTCTTCTTCTTTAAGTCTCTTTCAGAATATGCATTTGTCTTTTTAGGAGAATGTATTTACTGGGCAATCAAAGATCTATACCTACATGAGCCCGAACAAACACTCTGGAATGCGTTCCCCCCTTCAGGAAGAGAACTCAGTTGCACATCATGACGTCAGATA
>NW_006194580.1:0-1069 GCF_000334495.1 Tupaia belangeri chinensis | reverse complement strand
CTTTTTCACCTGCCATCGGGTATAGTGGGAAAGAGGAGGGCCAGCCCTTGTGAAACGTCCTGAGAGTTAAAACAACGGTGCTGCATGTGGGTGGGCTAGTCATGGAGGCCCCAGGGAGCTTCGGGCTGGACTTGCTGGGAAACAACAGTCACTGAACCACAAAATACTGTCTTGATTCTTTGGCTTAGAATTTAAGAAAAGGTGCGAACAGAGTCACAAAAAATTCTCAAACATCTTTCCCCACGTAAGGGTCTGTGGGTAAACGGGCATTGCCAAGTCCGGATGCCCAACCTGCTTCACCAGGAAAGCTTCCTGGGCTCAGGGCAAGGTCAGCTTCCTCTGTTCTCCCTACTGTCCTGGGTTTTGAGACAGGAGACTCGGTTGCCCAGCTTGGTGGGACATTTTCTGCCAGCTAGCCCCCACTCTTCAAGCAGGAGATGCCACCAGCATTCCTGAAGCAGGACCGTCCAAAGAGGTGTCTCCGAAGAGGTGCTATACTGCTGAGGGGACCATCACAGAAGAGTACTCCCTACATCCCTGCCAACTATGACGAAGCCAAAGATAAAGCCTGTCCGACTTCACTCTGCCTCAGCACCCCAGCTAACGAGGTTTCTGTTCTCTGTAATCCTTTGGAAGTTCTCAAACTGCAAAGCTGTTGGCACAAGGAGCCTCTTCTCCCTGTCTCACACTTCATTTTACCTCTCCCACCTTACTGTGTAGAGTCCTCCTCCCTCGTGGATGTTGGAGGGGAATTCAAAACATTCATAAACAAACGGGATGAAAGCATGAGTTGACTTTGGTGACTAATGTGAGACAGGCATCTTCCGTGAACTTTTTGAAGCCTGAGACTCCCATTGCAGCAGTGCTCAGCTTTGGGGAGACTGCAAAGGAGCAGAGGTGAAAGGTTCAGACACACAACCAGTGCCTCATGCGTGCTGACCGGTGAAGGCTGACATTTGGGCCCTATTCCCAATATTGCTGGGTCATCTGAAAACATGACACGCTTTTGCACAGGAAAACAGAAAAACACAAGTTTGGTCACGCAATCTGATGGTTTCAATAAACAGCT
>NW_006194579.1:0-1069 GCF_000334495.1 Tupaia belangeri chinensis | reverse complement strand
TTTTTTTTTTTTTTTCCCCCTAGTTGTAGTTGCAGGATCATTGGACCAGAGTGACTTTAACAACCTACTCAGAAGTAAAGTCTTGTGGAGACCATTTTTGTTTCACTCTTCAGTTTACCTCAAATCCAGAGATGGGGTAGATGTCCTCCTTGGCTTCCCATTTCCACTTTCAAACTACTTATCTTTTTTCCTTTTTCTAATACTTCTACTTGTTTAAAGTTCATAATATTAAATTTCACAGTCACTCTGTTTGTTATGTACCAGCCTCTTGGTTACTCTGTCGTGTTGCTAACTTTAGCATCTGGTTTACAACCTTCCCTTCCACTTCTACTTCTGTCATCATTCTTGGTGTCGTCAACATCCACAGGGATTTTCCATTGACATCCTTGATTTTTCTTTCAGTTATCTTTGTTTTAACTATTGCTTAGCCATCTATTCATTGGTCATACTCTCTACCATTTTATTACGATTGCTGTGCCATCTCTAAAATTTCCATTTCTAGATCTCATTTTCCTTCTAACTTCCAAACTCTTGAACTTTCATTGTATTACTTTAACCTGATTGGCACTGCCAGTCCATTCACATAATCATTTTTGCACTATCAGACATTACTCTTATGTCCTCATTTCTTTATTTACTCATCTAAGAATCTTTGGTTCATCATTACAGTTATGTATTGCTGACTAATGGATATCTACAAAATTTAAAGGTTTAATATAACATTTGTCATTTTATTTTTACTTTGTACAGTGATGGGAGTTGACGGCAATTTCTCCTTCAAGATCTCTCTTGCACATTTTGTCAAAGTGACTGGATTTAAGGTCATCTCAAAGGCTTTCTAACTTATGTACTAGCAGTTGATGATGACTGTTGATTAAGACCTCAGCTGACCCTACCACTAAAAACATTGTGTGTAAGCTCTTCATGAGGCCTGATCTTCCTTTGTGGCATGAAGGCTGGGTTCCAAAATACACATCCACCAGGTAGCATCACCTTTTACAACCCAGTCTCAGAAGTAACTGAATATTATACTTTCACTGTATTGCTTTCATTAGAAATAAATCCCTAA
>NW_006194578.1:0-1069 GCF_000334495.1 Tupaia belangeri chinensis | reverse complement strand
GGCTATGCATGCAACAGCACGTCGACATCTGCCTATGGTGCTCCTCGTAGTTGGGCTCTTCTGTGTGGAGACCTGTGCCTTCTCGAGGATCTCCTCCCCACTCCACTCTACTTTGGACCCATACTGCCGGCCTCATCTGGTCTCTCTTCTCTCTTTTACAAGCTCTTATTTATTCCTTTCTTCTGAGAAATGGACAGAGAGAGCGACATCCCCAGCAGAGTCTCTATACCACAATCCTCCCCCAGTGCCAGCCCGCTCAGACCACAGGCATCATAGACTAAAGACTGTGTTAGAGATGCCCCTCTAAGAGTACATAGTTTGCTCAGGGAGGTCCCAAGATGAGAACCCAGGACCAAATAACTCGGAACTGAAAATGGAAGGGGTGTACATGGATGAAATGTGAATCAAGCATCCAGGCCTCAGGTCTCTACCCAACTCCAAGGTCGCCTGTTATACTCTCTTCCTAGACATTGTACGAGTGAGTACTTGTCTACTATCTTAACTAAAAGGGCCCTTTAAGAAGTTCTTACCAGGACAAAGGGACTCTGTTCTAAAGCTGAACTGATGTTTCTTCCTCTACAGCCTGAAATCCATTAGCGCCTTGTAAATGGGACTCTGCTAAACCCAGGTCGAGCAATTTCCAAAAACGGTCCACCACCCAAGACTACCGGGTCCAAAAAGAGAGCGGACATCTGTAATTGAACCCAAGCCGATGTTAGCATACAGAGTCCAAATCAGTAGGACGGAGCAGCATTCTTGGTACCTTGGTGTCCGTATCACACTGACCCATTTAAAAGAACCAGGCACTTCTTCAGAACCACAGACTCAGTTCAGTGTTGTATCCCTATTTTTAATTCCTTGGTGGTTGGTAGAAAGTGTCCTGTCTGATCTTTTGCTGTGCAGTGGGAGCAAAGGAGTCTTGTCTTACTTTTATAATGGAGGAGGGTTGAGAAGCACCTGCCCAAGCCACCAGAGGTGGCAGTAGAAATGAATAAACATCTCCCAGGGAAGATGATTCCTGAGAATAAGAGTTAATCAGCATTGGGGCCAGCAGATGGCATGGTGGTTA
>NW_006194577.1:0-1069 GCF_000334495.1 Tupaia belangeri chinensis | reverse complement strand
AAATGTTTAAATAAACTGGACTAATCAGACATTAAATACTATTTTTGAGGAGGATATCTACATTTATGCAAATAAACATTTTAAGCAAACTTCTATTATAAGTTCACCGTAAAATATCAGACCTTTACTTTCAGAGTTTTACTTAAATGAGGTGTAGTTTTATTGTTATTGTTTTATGCTTAATTAAATTGTTCCTCCTGTCAGACATTGTTCACAAACTTACATGATGACTTTGTTGTCTTTACTCATGGAACCTTATAAAAGTCAAAGTTCATAATAAAACTTAAAAGTAAAGGGACTACATAAGCAGCAAAAATTCACACAGAGCCAACGACCTTCATCAAGAAAGACCTTTCATCTGATACCTACTCGTAAGAATTAAGACATCTATTCCTTATTAAAACTGTCTGTTTTTCTTATTTTTAACTCTGACACATTATTCTATTTTGAATAAGCCACAAAATTACATCTCTGGTTCTAGTGTCAAATCACTTTAAATTTGAGATGTCTTTCTTGTGGTTTAAGTGTCACCTAAGCGACAGGTCCTGTGATAGTCTCTCGACACATAAATGAATAAGATGGTGTTTCTGCCCTTGAGCAGCTCAAAGTCAGCAGGTTGATGATGTTGTCTTGGCTTGTGATGATTTACCCAAGGAGATTCTTTCATTAGGAATCTTTATGTCTCCTAACGCTTGACTGTGGCAACTGAGCTGCCAACTACCTGTCACCAATTATCTATGACCTATTACAAGGGAGTTTTAAGGGGTGCACAGGATTTGCTTTCTCAGAATAGCACAGTTCTTCAACTTCTTGTCCCTCTTTCTGGTAGTATCTCTGAAACAGAAACTCCAAGAAAAACTCAATATTTTCCAAGTTATTTTCCCCTTGTTTAACCAAAGTAAGATGGGTTCACAATCTTGCTAACCTAACCAATAACCTTCTGGCTAACAAGTCAGTCTTTTTATACTTTCAGACTGCTGTGAGACAGTTCCTAACCTGACTACTACTTTCTTCTTTCCTTCTTAAAATTTTGACTCCAGGACCAGTAGTTAGCGTAATAGCTATGTCG
>NW_006194576.1:0-1068 GCF_000334495.1 Tupaia belangeri chinensis | reverse complement strand
AGAAGTGTTGAGATGGAGCTGAACTTTGATGGACAAGTAGCATTTGCAGACAGAAGCCAGATGCAAGAAACCATCCCAGGCCATGGCCAAGGTAACTCCCTAAACAAAGATGCAAATGTGAGCGTGCAGGGCATGCTTGGGCTATTGGTCCAACCTGGCTGCATCTGAGCTTGTACAGAGGTCTGTGTGATGAAAGCCTGGATAGATAAGTTTGTGGAGAGGCTTTGGCACCACAATGCAAAGTGATAGGTCATGTGACCAGGAAATCCCAAGAGAAGATCAGGGGTAGAAGTGGAATGGGTAGGGTGGTGATGTTAAGAGAATTGGTGCATCAGCAATTTACTGGTATGGAAGCATTGCAAGATTTTTGCTATTAATTTGCTGTGCTGTGCAGGTCACCTAAATAACGTCAGCTCTGAGTATTAAGGTAATAAAACAGTCTCTTAGCTCAGTCCTCATGGGATCATGCAATAAATTTCAGATGTGTTAGACTGTTAGACCTTTAACTGATCAGTCATTGACAAATACATTCATAAATTTGAATCCTACCCATGTAGGTGCTCATTTTCTAGGTGCTTTGGCATGAAAGGGTTAACCCCCTTTGGCTTGAAAGGGTTAATCCCCCAACCATGCATGATGACAGTCTTGTGGCAATCAGAGTCCATGGCATTACACTTTTAGCCTTTGTTCCTAAGTTTTTAGTTAACTACTACACCATCTTCTCCTCAAAGAAGGAATGGAAGCACTAGAGAATGAAAGAAAGAAATTAAGCAAGTAAGCTCATTGAAGGCAAGGCCCACAGCTCAAGAATCAGGATTTTGGAAGTTTGGTTGACCCACGTAGGGCTCTTCCTGATTAGGTAAATACTATTTTTACAGTGATTGGGAAGATTAGACATATGTTCTAGGAGAATGCTTTTTTGGAGATGTGGGAAGGTAGGGGGTAGAGACTTTCATACTAAGCCATACCAGTTTTGATGCAAATTACATACACGCTCATCCCATACACAGATTTCCTCCAGTACATTGTAAAGCTATTTTTCAGTGTGAAGGTGAGCCAGTGTATTTA
>NW_006194575.1:0-1068 GCF_000334495.1 Tupaia belangeri chinensis | reverse complement strand
TTTTTTAATTGCCAGAGGGTGTATGTACTCATGAGAAAGAGAGAGAGGCATGTTCATGCTGGAACCACTTCTCCATTTCTCCATCATATCAGGGTGGAGCAGGCACTCATGCCCAGTGTGTTTCCAAGCTACCAGTTGTCCATGTGGAGTCTGGCTCTCTTAACTACTAGGCTGTCAGGCTGATAGTCTTTCTCCATCTCTCTCTTTTAGCTTATTTCTTCCACGGTAGAGGCACACAGAGAAAGACAGGTCCTCTCAACAAGGGATTTATGCTACTGTCTACTTCCAGTCTTAGTTTGTTCTTAGTTTGATCACAAGCATGTGCAAGCACCTGTCATGTTGAGGGAGGTCTTGGGACATGAACTCAAGACCTTTCCTGTACAGGTCCAGTTGCATTAGCACTGCATCACCACCCAGCCCCAGGCAACTTTCATTTACTGCTGGTACAATGTAAGTTGGTACATTTGATATTATCCAGCAAAGCTGGTCATGCACTCATCTTGCAGCCCACAAATTCCACTTTTAGGTAAATATCTTAATGAAATTTTGCACAGATGAATCATAAAACCTAAGAGACAGACCTAAGATTGGAGAACACAAATGGGATTGATATCAGGTCTTAAAAAGTAGTTGGAATTTGATAGCATTTAGGTATTATGGTACAGAATCATGCTTAAAACATTGAGTTTAAACTTCTAGAAGTCCCTTAGTCAGAACTTTGTCATTTGAGCCATATACCAAAGCAGGTCTTCCAAGCTCTATCCTATTACATAGTGCCCTAAACAATGATGTCAATACTTAATGTTACAGGTTTTAACTCTGCCTATAACATTCAGTAAGTGTTAAATCATCACAAATCATCTAATGTCAACTCTAGGAAATAGGTTCTGCCATTGTCTCTGTTTTAAGGATAAAGAGAAACAGTAAAACTGGGTTTTGCAAAACTTTAGTCACAGAGCCAGAATTTAAACTCTTAACATCTCGCTCTTAATTTCTAGGATACCCTGCTACTCCTTCTATGCTTGGAAGCCAAAGTACTGTCATTCTTATATCCTCAAGTTGGTGACA
>NW_006194574.1:0-1068 GCF_000334495.1 Tupaia belangeri chinensis | reverse complement strand
GCTGTTCTCAGTACGGTGCAAGGAAAGGGCGATGAAGTCATTATCAAGTGTCTGAAGAAGGATGGCTGCTCCCAGTCTTACCCTTCAGGCACTTAGAATGGTTACTAGTAAGAAACTAAGCATGTTCGTTTTTGCTTATAAAGTATACTTAGAAATGGAATAACACGAAGTCTTTTCACATGGCGATTCCTCTCAAGGAGCTAAACACCAAGTTCCATGGATGCTACGTTAGCGTATTGCAGGCCACATTTTAATTCTGGGCCTTTTCCCTTTTGCAAAAGGCCATACGGGAGGTGTTAATGTCAGTAGCTCCCTCACACCTGAGGTCTAAGGTGCTCGCCCTCTGCTCGCACACCAGCGTGGTCCATCCCAGGAGCGCAGCTTCACCACCTACGTCCAGACTCACACCGAGACCTTTCTTTGGAGGCGCCGAGTACAGGAGGGCAAGTATGCGTGTGTAAAATGTAGACCACACTTGTATTACTCTGCTCGTGCTGCCGTGACGAGACACCACTGAGGGGTGAGCGACTTAAACACAGGCCGGGGGCTGGAACTCCAGGAAAGCCGCCAGGGTTGGTTTCTGGACGGTAGATGGCACTTCCTTGCTGTGTCCTCGCCCGACCTTTTTTCTGCATTTGAGTGGAGAGAGAGAGCGGGTCTCTCCCTCTCCTAACAAGTACACCAGGCCCCACCTCACGACCTCGTTTTACCTTAATCACCTCCCTGAGAGCCCTCTCTCCAAATAGTCACATTGGGGGTTAGGGTTTCAGCACCTGAGTTTGGGAAGGACCCAATTCCACTCACACCAACACTTACTCCTCACTTTGAGCTGTGTGATTCAGCCCAGGGGACTTGGTAAGCACTGTACTCACCAGGTGCGTATTCTCTCTGACCTAGAGCCATCTTAGCCCACCGAGAGACTCCGGTGAGTGCACCGGAATTGAGTTTGAATCCTTTAGATCTCCCTTTGGGCGGAGCTGCCACCCGGAGTGTGAAAACAAGCTGAGCTGGGATTGCCAGCAGGGGAAAGGACGGAGCAGGAGCATCGTGCTTAGTTACCGCAAGGAC
>NW_006194573.1:0-1068 GCF_000334495.1 Tupaia belangeri chinensis | reverse complement strand
GAAGAAACAGATGGGAAGGCTACAAGGAGGGTTGTTTCAAAAGGGAAGACATAGGAAGAATTAAGGGAAGGAATGGTGATGAATTTTATTTCAGACTTAATGAATATGATATGCCATCATGGTATCCAGGGAGAAGAACATTGTAGGTGGTGGCAGAGGGTTAGAACTAGCATAACTGAGGTAGCTTGATTTCCTCCCTTGGAAATGCTCTTACATGTTCAAAAGTAGAGCCTATGTTAATATTGGTAAACACACGTGTCTCTAGAAAAGCTTATTGGACCAGGGAATTTACTGATCCAGAATGAGTCTTCCAGATTATCTTGATAGTTTGGACAGAGTATTGGAAATCAGATATAGGCTAGGATACTAGAGTTGTAGGGTTATACATAGTTATGAGGTTGGTACTATCATAATCCAAACTGTAAGCTTACATCTGTTGGGTATGAGCTGAACTCAGGGACCATGTAGACATAGGAGGTGGGAAAGCTGCCTTGGAACACGATTTGTTTTCCTCTCCTAAGTTCTAGTTCTCATGGATCCCCACCTGGACTTTCTACCTTTGGGGTCTCTGAGGTACTCCTGTCTGCAAAATAGTCCTCCAGGGGCCAAGCAGTGGCACAGCAGTGAAACACCACACTGTGCAAGGCTGACCCCCAGGAGGAGGTTCCATGTTTGCATCTATGGACTTGGGTGCACTGAATCTGTGTGTGCCCATGATCCAGCTCATGGCATTGGAGACCCTGTTGAGGATATTGTCTCTCCCTCACTCTAAGTTTCTCCATTTCTCTCACTCATGGAAGACAAAAATAAATAACTTGAAACAAAAGTCATAGTCTTGACTAATAGAAGCAGGCTGAGTAATTTCAAGGACAACGAAAATCATTAGTAGAGCCAATACTGTCTATATCTAAAGTAGTTGAATGTGCTCAGACATTTTCTTTAAATCTTCCATGGATCTCCATGTAGCATCTTCATGCTTTGCTACAAATTAGCTCTAGTGTTTACGATTTTGGATAAACCCCTGGTGACGTAGGTTAGAGCTATCTTAGATGAAGCACTCGCTGAGTC
>NW_006194572.1:0-1067 GCF_000334495.1 Tupaia belangeri chinensis | reverse complement strand
AGGATTAACAGGGTAAATTTATTGCTGGTTTGATGGTGCTTCCAATTCTGGTCTTCTTCCCCAACCTGCTTGCTACTGTTTCGTTTTCAGACTCTCCAAATAACTACTCCATGCGATCTTTCCAGGTTGTAGACCTGCCTTTGGTGGGAAGGTATGTTAACCATATATCCTTATTCTCAGTCTTCTTTATGTTTTGGTTTCTGGGACTTGACTTGGACAGACTGCCCCTCCCAGAATTAGCCAGTTCCTGGAGAGAACAAACCACTCATCTGAGAGCACACCTTTGACCTGCAAAGCAGCTATGCCAGACACCCCCAAGTTATCTATTTTACTTGGCTTCATCACCCACTATCCACCTACTCTAATCGCCCCAGGGCCAGAAATGTGGCAGTGCGGGATAGCCCAACACCCGCTGAGCCTACTGTAATAGACTAACCAGCCCTCTGCCTTCTTACCTGCCTCACTCACTCCTTTCTACAGAAACCACAAGAAAGGTTCTTGCCACACTTTCCCCTTAATCCTTCTGCCCTCCAATGGTATTGGAGGATAGTGCTTATGGGAGGTGACTAGGCCATCATGGTGGATCCCTCATGAATGGGTTATTGCCCAGAAAACTAGGCACCCTCTCCCCTCCGGCCATGCGAGAACACTGCAAGAAGGCAGCATTGACAAATCAGAGAGTGGTTCTCACCAGACTCCAACTCTGCTGATGTCTTGAACTTGGACTTCCCAATTGCCAGAACTGTGAAAACGAAATTTCTGTTGTTTAGAAGCTACTGAGTTTTTTGGTATTTTGTGATAGCCCCAAAGGACCAAGACACTTACCGAAAAGAAGGGATTTTTATTGTCTGAGTAATTGCAGACTTCAACTTTTGTTTGCTGCTTTGGGTTTGCTTATCTGTACTTTCACATTTTTTAAAAGCTTTTACATTTTTATTTCTCTCTTGAGAGAGTATTTTAGAGAGAGAGAGACAGAGATGAGTACCCTCAAAAGGGTCTTTTCATACTGCAGTCCTCTTCCCCAACTTCCAGCTCCTCAAGATCTTAGGCACATGTGCACCCAGCAT
>NW_006194571.1:0-1067 GCF_000334495.1 Tupaia belangeri chinensis | reverse complement strand
CTTTTAAAAATGTATATGTATGTGTGTGTGTAAATATGTATGTATGTGTGTGTGTGAGTGTGTATATATGTATATATATGTAAAAGAGAAAGAGAGATACCTTTCAGTCAGGATCCCAAGCACATGTGTATTCAGTATATACAGGTTGACTCAGGAACAGAATCCTGATTTTTCATATGGGCATTCACCACTGTAGAGACTGTACTCCTACTGTGCCACCAAGACTGTGACAGTTATTACCCTTTTTTATAATTACTTCCAGGGACATTTCTGTCACCATTCATAATTTCTACTTCTGGCTCCATGTTCTACTTACATTAAAATAACTAAATTACAGGGCTTTATAAGTTTTTATATTTGATAGTGAAAATCATATTTTATTCTTTTTTCTTTAGAAATATTCTGGGCACAGTTTTCCCCCTTTACTTTTCCAAATAAATTCTGAAATAATCTTGTCAAACTTTACAGAAAATGCTATTGGAATTTTTATTGAAATTATACTGCATAGATCAGATTGGAGAGAACTGAAAAAGGATTCTACTTATATAATAAAATGAAATATATCTTTCTTAAGGTTTTTATAATATAGTTAAACAAAACTACAATATATGACTTTTTCCATATAGATTATTTATTTTTTTAGGATGAACTTTTCATACCTTTAGCAACTTTTAAATCACACATTATGATTTTAAAATTTGTTTGTTTCAGGCTTCTAGAAAATTTATTTTAATATGGTCATCCTATATACAGCTGTTACTATCTAAAACCAGGTAGTCATTTCTGAGAATAATCAAGAGGGAAAGCAAAGAGGAGGAAATGGACTGAATTTAGCTGTGTTCAAGCACAAGGAGTGAAAGAAAGCTAACAAGCTCACAGGCAACTCCCAGAACAGTAATTCTTAACACGTTATGTACTGTTACGCTTCTTGTTTATCCATTGTTATCTATAACACAAATCTAGCTAGTTCAGGGTTACTCTTTCCTTATGATTTTTCCAAAATTGTTCTGTGCACGTTTTCTTTCACATGACATTGATAACCCTGTTTATGTTCTTATGGCAACACT
>NW_006194570.1:0-1067 GCF_000334495.1 Tupaia belangeri chinensis | reverse complement strand
TAGCAAAAGCCTCTCCAAAATAAATAAATAAGACAATGAAGATTGTCACGTCCAGCGACTCTTCCTTTCATGAAAAATTTCCTATAGCATGTGTTGCTCTTTCATAACAACTTGTCAGCAGTAGAACTTCTTTCAAAGTTGGAGTCAGTCCTCTAAAACCTTGCTGTGCTTTACCGGTTAGGTTTACATAACATTCTGAACAACGTTCACAGCCTCTTCTTCCCCAGGAGCAGACTCTGCCTTGAGAAATGGCCTCCCTTGCTAATCCATAAGAAGCAACTCAACTTTTTTTATGTTAAAACTTGATCATGAGATGGCAGTAATTCAGTCCCATTTTAAGGGTCCACTTCTGATTTTAGTTATCTTGCTATTTCTATCCCAACTGCAGTTACTTTCTTCACTAAATACTTTAGCCCTTTAAAGTTTTTCAGGAGGGTGGGAATCAGCTGCTCCTTCTAAACTACTGTTAATGTTAACATAGTGACCGCCTCCCAGGAATCCCGAATGTTTCTAATGCTATCTAGACTGGTAAATCCTTTCTAGAGGCTTTTACTTTAACCATTTCTAGCTTTTGATTTAAAGTGAGTGGTGTGCAACTCTTCCTATCAATTGACTACTGAAACACTGCCATAAGGTTAATTGGTCTAATTTCCATATAGTTTATCTCAGGGAACAAGCAGACCTGAAGTGAGGGACAGAGGCAACAGCCAGTTAATGAAACATTCAAAACACAAATAAAGTTTAAGTTTACCATCTTCTATGGTCAGAGTTTGTGGCTCTGCAAAGCAATTACAATAATAATATTAAAGATCATTGTATACACTGACCCAGCCTTGTGGTGCAGTCAGTGGAAAACTGAATTGCAGTGTTGTAAGCCAGTGACTGACCCTGGGTTAGGATCCTAAGGTTGGCTGGTCTAGAAACATGACAGGCATGCACACATGCATCCAGGATCCTGACAAACTGGAATGACAAAGAAAGGGGATTGTGTTATGGTGAGATGCTGAGATACCATTAAGAGTGATTCTCAGAGCTGGCAGGTGGTATGGTGGTTGGGGGTACTGGAC
>NW_006194569.1:0-1066 GCF_000334495.1 Tupaia belangeri chinensis | reverse complement strand
AGTGGGTGCCACGTGCTCCATCCCAGGGCTGTGGTGACCCCTGCCTGGGACTCAGGCACTGGAGGGACCTGGGTGCAAGTCCAGGTCTGCGGGCTCTGAAACCGCCCTGCCATGGGCTGGCCTAGCAGTCAAATGACACCAGCGTTGCCTTGGCTGTGTTCCTGCTGCTGTGATCGGGCTTGAGCCAAATGCAGCCCAGGTGGTGAACTCAGTACATGGGATCTTGGTATATGGGGATGATGGCTGTTCTAAAAACGAGGAAGAAGTGTGCCCTTGGAGGGCTAAAGCTTTAGAATGAGACACAGTGACTCATCTGGGCAAAGTCACTTTAGGAGACAGGGAGGTTCAAGATCCCAAGGCTCAACAGTAGTAGGCCGAATGTATTAACTGAAATACCCAGTAAAGGGGGGAGTCCCAGGAAGGGAGAGGGGGAAGAGAGTGGCTGGCAGAGCCCACCACCCAGGGCAGAGGGTGTGAGGGTCTTTGCCAACTGACTAGGGCCCCTCCCCTGTTCTCCTGCAGTTCTGTGAAGTAGCAGGGGTCAGGAACAAGGTGCTTACGTGTATATTCCCTCTGTTCTAGAATGCTCTCATCACCTTCGCCCTGGTGACAGTACGAGCACTTTCCGAGCTCCTGGCACGCCAGGATTGTCCTGGCTCTGTGCACTAGTTCCCTACCCACTTAAGAGCCCTAAGCGATGTCTGTGTCTTCCAAGAGAAACTGAGGCCTGCAGGGAATGTGTGGTTAAACTGAGGTAGTCCAGCTGCAGAGGAGCTGCTGTCCCCACCAAGTCACAGCCTTCTGCCACAGGTACAGTTGCAGACAAGGTGCCCCCGAGGCAAGCAAAAACCACTGCACCCTCTCTCAGGGCCTGCGGTGGGCAGAGAACCTGCGAACCCGCCCTGAGAACTGTGGCCTGGAAAAAGCCAGCCTCGGGGCAGCTTCCACTGCCACAGTGCAGCAGGCCCCGCCTTGGTATCACTTCTCTGCTTGGCGAGCCCCCTAAGGCCTGGCTCAGAGCCTTCGCCACTTCCCACTCCACCCCCCCACCCCCATCCCCGGCCTC
>NW_006194568.1:0-1066 GCF_000334495.1 Tupaia belangeri chinensis | reverse complement strand
AGAGGTCAGCCTCTCCCGACAGTGCTCGCTGGACCTCCAGACGGCAGACTCCTAGGGAGCGCTCCAGGCCGGAGGGCTGGTGCTGCTGGGCTGGGAGGGGCCCCCAGGAGGGCAGCTTTGCTTCTCCCCAGAGGTGGCTCAGATTCATGATGCCAAGGCCACGCCCGCCACCCTCCCCGTGGCTCCTGCACTGTCAGCTCAGGGCATAGAACCATGCCCACGGGCTGCAGCTGGAAGTGCAGGGTCAAGGTGACGGCTCTCCTGGCCTCTCTGTGTCCTCAAGCAGGGTGGGGGCAGGGAGGGAGAGAAGGTATATGCTCCCCTCCTCGGAGTGAGGGCACTCATCCCACCCAGGGACCCCCATGCCCCTGACCCATCCAGTTCCAGGCAGGGCTCAACATGCAGGTTCTGGGGTAGGGGGCCCTCGGTCCATAACTCCTTCCTTCCCTCCCGAGAGCTTGATGCAGGAGTGCAGCCGGCCGGGGCCCTGGGATGGGAAGGAAGCTCTGTGTCCCCTGGTCATGCCAAGCTGGGGCCTCGGCGTCCAGTGCCCTGGGAACAGTGGCTGTGCCCTGACCTGGCGGCGACACTCACTGAGTCCTGGCCGCGGGTTCCCGTGCCAGCACAGACCGTGGCCTGAGTGCTCCGGTTCGGCTTGCTCACATATCCGCAGCCCGGGAGGACTTGGGGAGCGTGTGGGGAGAGCACGTTCCTCTCTGAGCCCCCGCCTGGCCCTGAGTGCTGGTTCAGAGCTGGCTGTGCTCCACGCTCACTGCTCCCTGCTCACCCAGGTGCCAGTCACCGTGGCTGCTGTTCCTCCCAGGGGACCCGCCACTGGACAGACAGAGGCTTCTTTCTTCCCTCCGAGCTGGAACTGGCAGTGCAGACTGTCCGGTCCTGTTTGACCTGTCCTTTGGCTGTCACCAAACGGCTGGCCAGGTGCCAGCATGAATCTCACACCCCCGCTGTGTCCCCAAGAGGGACAGGTGCAGACAGAGGCAGGAAGCCCTGCTGGGGCTGTGTGCACCCCCCCTGCCCCGACCCGGACAGGGAGCCAACGGGACAC
>NW_006194567.1:0-1065 GCF_000334495.1 Tupaia belangeri chinensis | reverse complement strand
AAAATAAACTTGTACCTTAACAGAATTCATCTACAAGCCTTTTTGAAGTCTGCTGATATTTCTCACAGTTCTAGAAGCCGGGAAGTTCAAGATCAAGGCACTGGCACATTTAGTGTCTGGCGAGAGGGACTGCTTCCTGGTTTATAGATGGTCATCCTTTTATTTATTGTGTCTTTAAGTGGTGAAAGGGGCAGGGGAATTCTCTGAAGTTTCTTTTATAAGGATACTAATTACATTCTTGAGAGCAAAGCACATCTCCAAGGTCCCACCTCCTAATGATATGATCACATTGATGATTAGGATGGCTAATGATATCTAGGATCTAGAAGGCATATTAGCAGACGCAAGATTATGTGGAACAAGAGAGGGAAGAAGTGCTGCAGAGGAAGTTTTCTGATTGGCTGCCAATAGGGATGGACAGTTAGAGGTAGTACTTGGCAAGAAGTTGAGGATGACTAGTAAAGGGCCTTTTATACCCAGCTAAGAACATTGGATATGGTCCTTACTGGTAGGCAGTGAAGTGCGCAGTCTTTAAGCATCATAGTGATATGACCAGATTGAACTTAATGGATATGGCAATAATGGCTATTAAGTGGATGGACTGGTGCAGATAGCAGTTGTTGGCAAGAAGATCAGGAGATTTTTGTAGCACCCACATGAGAGGAAAAGAGGTCATGGACATAAGGACATAACTAAGAAGGTGGCTTTGGGAAATGGTTCTCCTAAAATTAGGTGTCTGCCTGTGGAAGTGTGCGTGTTTGGGTGTGGGAGTAGTAAATACCTGGTGTTGAGTGCAATTCTGTTTTGAGCTTGGAAAATGACATGTCGGTTATTTAATGAGATTAAGATTTAGGAAGGAGAGCAAGTATTTTGCAGTGAGATTATAAATTCAATTAGGCATATTAATGTTTAGGAATATTTGTCTAGTAGACAGTTGGAGATGTGAATTTAGAAATAGGATTTGAGACAGTTTCTGGAGTCATTTCAACAAGAGTAAACCTAACCTCTTGTAGCTTGAGGTCTCTTTTCTGTTTCAGCTGATAGAGTTTTGTCACCATGAATGTT
>NW_006194566.1:0-1065 GCF_000334495.1 Tupaia belangeri chinensis | reverse complement strand
GGGGGAAGAGCAGACCCTGAGGGCAGTTCTGGCTTTGAGTTCTGCGCACCGAGGAAGGTTACAGATCCTCAGCTGCAAAGACGGGCCATAAAAGTGGCCAGACGGCAGGCAGGGCCACGGGCACTGCTTTAACACGCCTGTTTGCCAGATGGGCCATAGAGTCTGCCATAAAACCAAGATTCAACAACGGTAAAACTCCCAGAGGACTCGAAGGCTCCGTGTGAAAGCTTCACTCATGGGCATAGGTAAACACGAGTCCCTGCTGTCTGGTGACACCTTTCATGCCAATGGGCTGCTGGAGGAGAGAGGAAACCGAGGCTGGGCCATCTTTTTCATGTCCCTGTATATATTCACGTCGACGGCAGCGATCATCACTGTCCATGGAACGGATGTTCCCCGGGGTGGAGAGCAGTGACCGGAAGGGAAGAGGACGGGCTTCTGGTCACGCCCTGTTCCCTCCCGATCTGGGAGCTGCCTTGCTGTATGCGTGGGCAGGTGGCTCTTCTGTGTGCATATTGTACTTTAATAAAAGGTTTTAAAAGTGTACATTCTCCATCATCGCCGTGTGTGTGATGAGGAAATAACAAACACAATCCAAAAGTCTGTACAACGAATGATGTCACTTCTGTAGGACAGAAGACCATGCAGCCATGAAAAAGTGTGTGATAACGGAAGTGATATGGAGGGGCATGAAGCCTCAGTATTAAGTGAAAAAAGAAGTGACAAGCCTGACAGTAGTATCTCATCTCTGAAAAGAAATACCGACTGACAGTGTCAAACAGCTTCTTGGCTATTTTAACCTGCAACTTCGTGTAGTTCATCAAATGCACACACAGCACAGACCATCTATGGGTAAGTTTATAAGGAAAAAGAAAACAGAGAATCCATTCCCTGAGTTGTTAAGAACGGAGAGGGCCAGCAGATGGTGTGGAGGGGTTGGGGTGACTGGATCCCACATGACTGGTTTGAATCCCAGACCTGGCTGCTTAGAAAATATTCCATGCATGGGGGCTTAGCAGGTGGTATGGTGGCTAAAGGTGCTAGACACCCACATGGCTGACCACA
>NW_006194565.1:0-1065 GCF_000334495.1 Tupaia belangeri chinensis | reverse complement strand
TGACAGATATGATCTGCCACCCACCTGTCCTGACAGGCCTCGCTGACTCACACAGTCAGCCCAAGCTTGCGAGCCACAGAGAAGAGATACTCCCTCTGTGGAGAGGAGGCCAAGGCCCACAGGAGGGGAAGAAATACGGGCCTAATCTAACACATGCAGCTTCGTGTTGACCTCCTGGCACCTCATTTCCTGTCACAATAACCCCTGGAGCATCAGCATCACCGTCCAGAGGGGAACACTGAAGCCCTGAGGGGTGCAGTGACCAGGCCGAGGCGCCACAGTGAGTCACACAGAGGTGAGAAGGTTGGTCTATCTGTTGCCCTTGACAGCCTGGCCCAAGTCCTTTCTGCCACACCAGGGACACCCAAAATACCAAGATGGGAGCGAGGGTGGGGGAACAGCAACTCTGACAAGGGTGACGAGGTCGGATTCTGGATTCAGACCGCCAGGGCTCAACACCCCTCTGCTATTACTAGCTGTGCAACCTGGGCCAGCCAGCTGACCTCCCCGGCCTCAGCTTCCTCATCTGTAAAATGGCCACCTCCCAGGCGATGAGCTCTCAGTGAGAATCCATGCTCGGGTCCTGTCACACAGGAGGGCAACAACCAGAGTGAGGATCGTGATTACCTGACACCATGCCCCTCCTTCAGTGGGTTTGGGATCTCCTCGCACAAGGTCAGGAGGGCGGCGGCCAGGCACACCGAGTAGGCAGCACTGGAGCCCAGGCCGGCCCCGGTGGGCAGCTCCGACCATACCACAATGTCCAGGCTTGGCAGGGGTCTGAAACACACCAGGGACACAGCATGAGTCTCCTGAAGGGCAGTGAGGTGCTAACACTGAACCGGGGACCGAGGCCGGGGCTAGACCTTGGGAGGGTAAGCACCTCCAGCAAGTAGGTAAGCAGCGGGGGAGTAACCCAACATAGCCCGCCCTGGAGCCATGTTGTCACCATGAGACACTGCCTCAACAGCAGTTACCCCCAAGGAGCTGGCTACTCTGAGGGCAGATAACCCGGATCTTATTTTAAAAGGTGAGGCAGACATAGGTTCGCTCCACTAAGCACCA
>NW_006194564.1:0-1065 GCF_000334495.1 Tupaia belangeri chinensis | reverse complement strand
AGGAGAAAACAAAAAAACTTTCTGATCAGAGTTGTCCAAAGGCAGAGTGGGGACTCGGTAGATTCCACATGTCCTAACTCTGTAGATTTTGGTGAAGGCTTGGGGCTCGCTCTTGAGGGCACAATGCACAGCAACTGCAGCACAGATGGGTGAAGTAAAAACCTCCTCCTAACCTAGTGACTCCATCCCTAAGAAGGGGCCTCTGGATAAGTCATGAACACACCTGAGAAACACGCTCACACATGGCCTCAACCTGGCATTTGGCACACTTCAGAAATACGTAATGAATGGAAGCAACTTCAGAAGAATGTTAGAAGAAAAAAATATAATGTTATGTTCTGAAGACTAGGAGCTGAGGAAGCAACATCAATGAATATGAACCCACTTTTTGAGCTGCTTCTTCAGGAAGTGGCTTAGGAAAGCTACAGGGTTCAAAATACCTTGTTTAATGATAGGGAAGACTTACATCTATTTGTAAGTCCAAGGGGGAAAAGCCCAAAAAGAGGATAAATTGGAGGGGTCTAGAAGAAAAGGACAGAGAAAAATATAAAGACCCTGGAAAAGGAAAAGAAAAAGAAAATTAGACTCAACCTCAAACTATCAGGAAGAGAATTAAGTGCTGGATAAAATATTTAACACATATCTTCACACATACAAACAAAAGTATTAAAAATACTCTCTTTTAAATAGTTTTTGAACGCACACAGGAGAAGTACCAATATTATGATAAACATCTCAGTCTGCCATAATTCCATGATCCTCTACGTGGTATTAATTCCCAGTAAATGTAACTCATGTGAAGTTCCTGAAACCACACAACACAGAAGACTCCTTCAAGACGGTATCAATGCCACAGTACCACAATTAGATGAAATGGGGCTCGTAGCACTGTCAGAGGACCTCAGTCATTAAGTACTGCTAATTAGGCCATACCAATATGCTGGACGAAAGACAATGCACAAAACCCAAGGCATCTACACTAAGCAGCATTAGTAGATTACCTTCACAGAAGGTAGTATCTTGGGCCAGGAGGGGTTAAGACACTGGACTCCCGCATAGCTGACT
>NW_006194563.1:0-1065 GCF_000334495.1 Tupaia belangeri chinensis | reverse complement strand
TGGCCCAAGTTCAGTGAGCTGGACAAAACGGAGTGTGTGGGGGTTGTCTTCCCCAGACTGAAGAGGCCAGAGTTTTCCCCTAACTCTAATTTGCCTGAAGTCAATATCCATGCATTCTCCCTGTGGGCTGAATAAGTGGCTCGTTCAGACCCCCTGAGCTAGAAGGGCCCTCCAGCTCCACGCGCCTGGTCTGGCCTCAGGGAAGCAGCTGTCCTAGGACAGCCACTGGGACACTTGACTCTTGTGACGGTCACACCGGTTACACTGACACTGTCAGAGGTCCAACATCCCCCATCTCAGAGTCAGAGGGGCCGAGGCCCAGAGATGGCCAGTGGCCTGCCCTAGGTCCCACCCCTGGGGAGGGGGAGCCGGACTCCAGCTCCAAGGCTCATTGGACACCCTTGCCTGCTGCCACAGACTCTGTCAGAACACCCTCCTTGCACTCGGCCAGATCGCTCATGTTCAGGACCCTTGGTCAGTCTCACGTGACTGTTTCCTTCTGGCCTGGTGGTCTCCTGACCCAGGCCTGCACTCAGAGTAACCGGCTCAGATCTCTGCCATGGGGGGCCTCGTTCTGAACTTATCCAGAGGAGACGAGGAGGCACCGCCATGGAAATCCACGGCCGGAGGAATGAGCTGGTCAGTCCAGGCCCCCTCCTCTGACATGGCCAGGCCCCTGGCCAGAGCAGAAGGCCTGAGCTGAGTGCCTTGTGGCTCCCACGGAGACACAAAGCTGGTCTCCAGATATCAGCATGCTCAAGACTGCTCCCTCTGACCATGCAGGTCTGAAACCCTCATTCAATGAGCTGCAGAGCGTTTGCTCCTCAGACACAGGACCCAGGGTCCAGGACTGGGCTGGGCAGCTCGTCACTCAGGTGTCCCAGCCTAGCCGTCACTCCTCAGAGCACTGAGTACCCTGCTCCTCGGACTCTGCCCGCCCATGGCTCCTTCTCCCTTGACATTGAGCTCCTAGGTCAAGGGCCCCAAGTGCACTTCATTTCTGTTCTAGAACGCACTAGAATAGAACGTACACCATAGGTGCTTGGTGGCTATGTGAATGGCCAC
>NW_006194562.1:0-1065 GCF_000334495.1 Tupaia belangeri chinensis | reverse complement strand
CACCATCCACACTGTGTTTTCATTCGGTGAGAAGGAGATTTAAAAGCACTGGCATCTCCTGCTCCAGAGCTTCATCCCTCCAGGAATAACGGCTATCACTAGGCATTTATATGAAACATCACTTCCACTTGAGGTCCACGTGGCCCTCGCCGCTCCTCTCAAGTAAAAACGGCCTGTTCACTTTGAGGTCTTTCCATTTTCTCTGCTACGAAGCCATGAGCCCTTGCGGGAGACAACCCCAACTGACAGCCCACGCAGCAGTCACAAACTCATCAGGAGACAGGGAAGAGAGCAGTGTGCCTTGGGGGAGACGCCATGGCTGTGCTGTATGAAATGTTTTGCTACAGACTCCCGGTTCATGGGGCTCCAGGTAATAGGGTCCACTTAATGACATGTGGCTTTGGCAGTGCCAGAAAGCTTTCCTGGGCCTTCTGGCAGCTGGTGCTAATGCTTTCTCCTTTTTGTTTTCACAGAACGGCATCAGGAAGCGGGTACTGGCGGAGGGAGCCGCCTGACAGTCACCAGCCTGGCCTCCTCCGCAGTCTACTCCTTCATAGCTGGCGACCCTCCTGCTCTCACCAAAAGACTGTGAGAACAAATGATCACAGTAATCGAACAACCACACTGTGCGTCAACGACGTGCATGAAAGATTTCAAGGAACTGCCACAGCCAGAGCTTAGGCTTCCATGTTTTACCGCCTCGCTGTTCTCAAGGCCCGAGTATCTCTGCCAACAGCTTGAACTGCTTGAACCCACAATGCCACATTTACAAGGTTAGGGTGGCCCTGCACCCAGGACAGGGCTAGGAAGTGCTGAAGGAGAGTCCTTGTCCCACGGGACTCCTCTGCCCTGGTTCTCAGTGTTGACACTGACGGTGACACCGTGTAGTAAAACACAGGCTCACAGAAGTGCTCCTTTGGTAGCAGTGTTCTGTTGAGGATTGAGTGATTGCTATTTCTGAGGCCGGGAATCAGACCTAGATCAGTCCCAGTTATAGGAATTAGAGAAGGCTTCATGTTTCTTAGTTATTAAAAGATACACGGGGGGCTGAACTGGCACTGTAGC
>NW_006194561.1:0-1065 GCF_000334495.1 Tupaia belangeri chinensis | reverse complement strand
GGCCATATTTGATGACATTGCAAAAGATTGCCGTTGACGCCAGAGAGGGTGGCGTGGAGCGGTTGTGGTTCTCCTCATCAGTGGAGATAGAAGTGATCTCACCTCTCTCAGAAGCAACGTGGGACTCAGTGGACAGGGTGCTGGGAGCCGGTACTCTGCAATGCCCTAGTCCTGTCTCCAACCTCTGAGAGTAGCAGAGATGAATGCTCATGAACTCTCAGCCACAGGGAGAAATCAGGCTAGGAGGGACAGCCCAGCCCACAGTCTCCCAAGGGGTTCCTAGGTAAATGACAGGGACCCCTTCTTACTGGCTGAGACCACTTTATACAGTTTTTTTTTTTTTTCAATTTGTGAGTAAAAGATTTAGAATACAATGGGATTTGATCAAAGGGCTTTCAGATGCCTGTTTTCTACTCAAGGCTGGGTTCAGTGATGACCAGATATTATCTCTGTGGGGCTTATTGCCTAAATCCATGAACTCACAGCGAGTCAAGGGCACTCAGCCCCAATGTCAGGTCACCGGGGTCTGTCCCGGGTCAAGAAGGATGGACCCAAGCTGAGACATCACTCTGAGTGAGATCCTCCTCCTGCAATTGTTCACTCTGGGGCCCCCAGAGCAAGCTCTCCCCTGCCCTCACACTAGTCCAGGCACTTCGGAGGAGCCCACACTGGCCCTGGCCCTGGCAGCTGCCCTCTGCCATGGGCTCGGTGCCCCACACCTGCACACCCCACTGCTGGCCTACCTGCAACTGCCAGGACCCAGGGTCCTATCCAGTTGCCCTACACCCTTCCATGTCCTCCATTCCCATGTCTACAGGGCCCCGGGAGGTGCTGGACGGAGCCTCAAGGAGAAGGAGTGAAGCGGGCCACAGACCAGCACCTAGCCTGGGGACTTCTTCCCTGCCTGTGGCCACATCCCTGGCAGGATTCAGACATGGCTAAGAATTACCAAGTCAGACCCTAACTTCCAGGTCGCAGTGATGGCTCCTGTTCCAGGTTATGAGTGAGAATGCGGTGCCATGAGCTTATGCTCAACTCAGACATCCGTTCCCCATGTCAGGGTCA
>NW_006194560.1:0-1064 GCF_000334495.1 Tupaia belangeri chinensis | reverse complement strand
AAAAAAATGGTCTGAATAAGAAATTACAGCAAGTGTACTCACTTGATACGTGAATCTGAATTAAATGCTAGAAGATACAAATATGAGCTTGGGGTGTATGGATATAAATCTAAGTATGACAAGAACCTGTTTGCTTACATAAAGACTGAGATACTGATAAGCTTTTGATATTTCCCCTCCTTCAGTAACTTAAGGGTAACATGTCAGAATAATTAGTTTGAAAAGCTTTCAAAACAGTAGAAGCAAATTTGATTATCTGGTAGATGGTAGGAAATGAAGAAAAGAAACCATAGTGTCTTATTCTGGTTTTCTTCAAAGAGTGCCTGAATCGAGGTTGTGTATGCAGGCAATTTACTTTTGGAAAAAAGTCCAAGAAACTGGAGTAGAATATTGGTAACACTGAAATGGAAGGGAGATAAAAAAACTAATTTAATGGCGCTCTGTCAGAATGATCACCATAGTGGGCAAATTGACAGTTCACTAGGGACTTCTGAGGAGCCGTGTGGAATGCACTTCAGAATTATCTACCCATGAGACAGAAGAGAAGAAAGCTCATATCCTTCACTAATCAAGGATTACCCACGGTTCTTAATTCATCCACACTTCTTGGTTTGCGCATATGTCATAATGGTGAGAGGTTCTCACAAGTGTGCCCGGCAGTGGTGATAAAGAAACCCTGAAGTAGAAAGCAAGAGATCCACAGTGCAAGTGAGACAATGTTCTGTCAGGTTAAACCTGGATGCAGGTGGTGGCATTAGTAATGGCTAAAGCAGTGACCCTAAAGATGCCAGCAATAATTGTGATGATAATCATTATAAATGGATTTAAAGAAATGTAGGTTAAAGAAATGTAGGAGTCCAACAGGTAGCACAGTGGTAAAATGCAATGGCTCTGTGAGGCTAACACACGTAGGAAGGTTCTAAGTTCATGTCCAGTGACCTCCCTGAGTACACCAGGCCCATGATCGGGGGCTTTGCAGATCACGAGGTGGATTGCAGCAAGATTATGCTGGGGATGCCTATCTCTCTGCCCCTTTCTGTCTCTCTCACTCATGGAAGAAATGA
>NW_006194559.1:0-1064 GCF_000334495.1 Tupaia belangeri chinensis | reverse complement strand
ATGTTGTGACAGAGCACAGGAAGCTAGCCACACGTCAGGCCCTTGCCTTTGGACTTTTCAACTACCAGAATCATGAACCAAATAAGCCTCCTTTCTTTATAAATCACCCAGCCTCAGGTGATAGCAGCACAAATGGGTTAAGACAACTAGTTATAATAGATACACATCCTTTTTTAGGTTTCTCATTAATGTACCATTTCACATTATCATACGGCCATATATAGCATTGCTTATTTTTTCAATTTAATATATTCTTCAAAGTACTGAGTCATACTCTGTTAGATTCTCTTTAACATCTGTGTATGGGAGAGAAGAAACTTTTCCAAAAAGCACTTTCTTCTGGCATCTGATATAACTAGAAACAGCATAATATTTTACTAAGTTCAGTATTCTTATTTGAAAGATATTTACAGTGATTTGATTTTGTGGGCACATACAGTGTATTGTTAATGTTGAAAACACTTGCTTTTCCCCCAAACTCCTCGTGTTACTTTTTTGGTGGTGGATTCTATTCAGCCTTTTCCATACTGCTTAATCACCCTTGGCCCATCAAACTGAAAAAAGAAAACATACTGGTTCATAGACATTTGTATCCTATAAATAATTTATTGTTTAGCTTTGTCATTTGTCATGTGAACAAACTATTAAGTTTTGTTGTAGGGTCCTATGAGCCTTGTAGTTGATAAGATGAAATGCTTCTACAGAGTTTACCGGATTACATTAAATATATATGACACTAAGATTTGACTATTATAATTATTGCATTTGTACCGCTTCTTGATCCCATGCACTTAAAAGATTACTGTATTATACTTAACAAAGTTATTTTTGCAATTAAATGTATTTTAAATAATGAGGACAGAATTTTGATTACTTTTTCCTATTTCGAAGTTGTTTACGGGGTCCCGGGGGAGTCATGCTTATAAACATTGACAGAGTCTGAGTAGACTCTGTCGACATTAAACATTAACAGACTACTTTGCTTCATTGATAGTGGGATGATGCATCCTTTCCCAGGTATAGTGGGGTTTTTTTTATGATGAATAGTAAGCCTTCTTATCTCT
>NW_006194558.1:0-1063 GCF_000334495.1 Tupaia belangeri chinensis | reverse complement strand
AGAGAGAGAGAGAGAGAGAGGAGGAAGAAGAAGAGAACAGGGGCGTTGAGGGGTTGCAGTTCGAGAGATTTTAATAGCTAATAATAGGAAAGAGCGTAAAAGCCCAGATCCAATTTAGGTGAAAGAGTCCCTATGTAAGCATCGCTTGTCAGTCTGGGGGTGTACTGTATAGGGGCCAGCTCTAGAGCATGGCAGCCCAGAAATATAAAGTCCAGATTTAATTCTGATACAGAGAAATACAATTTCAAAACCGGACGTCTTATCATCGGCATGTCCCACTGGAGAACTCATTTCCCTAGCAAAAGGCTGTCAATGCCATTATGTTGTACAAGGAAGCAATTTACCACTACAGCTAAACAGGGCTACCAGGACTGTGGGAACTTAAGCATTTGAAGTTATCGCTCGGAAAAAAATAGCATTTCAAATGTCAGTGAAATGGGAAGGAATAATTGAAAAGTATCAATCAGAGAGGCAAAGGGGTCTCGGAGGCCGGCTGCGCCTGACGTCTGGGCCTTCGTCCTTCCCCTTTCCCGCCTGCCCCTTCCCCTCCCGGCTCACCTTACAGACCACCCCCTCCCCGTTTTGCCCCACTAGCCCTGCACTTTCTCCACACAAGTTCCGATTTAACTCAGGGAAAGAAAAGGTTGCTGCTTGGTGTCAGACATGAAGGGCAATCTGACAGTCTCTGGCCAGAACCCAGCAGCTGGCGTTTCACGGTGCAGAATGCTCCCCACCAGAGACTTGAACCCCCACCGGGCTCCAGATCAAGGGGAGACCTGATTCCTAGATCCTATCATAAATGACGTGTTGTCACAAAGTGCCAAGATGGTGGCCTCGGGCCCAGTCCCTCCTCGCGGTGATCCGGAGCATTTTAATACAGCTCGGGCAGCGAAACACAGAGGCACGTTTCTTCCTTGGGCTCGCCACGGACCGGGCCTGATTAACCTGACAAGGTCATTTCTCTTTTTGCACCTCAGAGTCCTTGTCGATAAAGTGGGTAATCGCGTCTACTTCGGCTGGCGTAGAAATGAGACGTAACAGACATGCAATAGCTAGAACCCCC
>NW_006194557.1:0-1063 GCF_000334495.1 Tupaia belangeri chinensis | reverse complement strand
AATAATTGTAGCCTAAACTTTAGACACCTTCTTTTTTTACTCTCTTTGTGCCTACATCAAAATGCCTACCTGCTGCCCCTTTATTTTTATTTTATTTTATTTTACTGATTGACAATTCATAATCCTAATTTGGATCTGTAGGCTGCGGTGAGGATTATTTAAACAGTAGTTTAGTGTGAAAGATGGCCTAGATAGCTTTTAATTTGTGCTCCATGGGATACTCATTGTCTGTTGAAACTAGCTCTATGTGAACTGAAAATTAAGAAATTTTTGGTTGAATCTTACCTAAATGGGGAAGGGAAATACACTTGTATTTCACGAACAGCTATCATGTGCCAGAACTGGGCATGCAATCAGAATTCCCTGGTTTCCGTGTTGGTTTTACTTTCACATTGGTGCTGGACCACACAATTAAGTTTGCCTGGGAGTAGCAATGCACATGACAGCTGTGACCGGCTGGGGTATAGTGGTTGGAGTTATGGCTTTGAGACCAGCAGATTCAGTTCTATACTTCTTCCTACTTCTTACTCTGTGATCATTCGCTGATCATTGAACCTCTCTGATTTTTAGGGTTGTCTTCTGTGAAGTGGGCATGGCTTCTGTGTGAAGTGGGTTTGGTTTGAAATGGGTATGGCTTCTATTTGTAGAGTGGGTGTGGTTTAAATGGGGGTGGCTTCTATTTGTGGGGTGGGCAGTGGTTTCTGTGTGTGAAGTGGGCATGCTATGCATGCATGAAGTGAGAGCAGCTTATATGTGCATGGTTTCCATGTGTGAAGCGGGCCTGGTTTCTGTGTGGGGAGTGGGTGTGGTTTCCACATGAGGCACAGCATGACTACAATGGCTAGAAGGGAGGGGTGTGCCACTCCCCTACTAACATTGCTTATTCCTATGATATTAATGCTCACAGCATTTCTTCATTTTCAATGTCCATACTTATGAATCCTCTCTAATTTTTATGTCAGACTCTTGTAGATAAGTTGTCTTTGAGTTTCCATAATTAAGTTTATAAAAGTCATATTTGTATTTATCAAATTTTTTTGAGATTTTTGCTATAGGGCATGTG
>NW_006194556.1:0-1063 GCF_000334495.1 Tupaia belangeri chinensis | reverse complement strand
ATAAGCACTCGGCATGCACAATGCTCCCTGCATAATTATGGATGGAAAGACGCCGGCCCTCGGTTGGACATGCTGGAGTAATCTCTGCAAGGCTCGGTTTCTTCAGTGAGATGGGCCTTCAGAAATACTACCCGTTCCCCCAGGAGATGGGAGAGTGAAATCACATAAAGCATATGCCATGCACAACAGGCGCTCAGTCACTGCCGGCTGTTCTGTGACAAGGACAGAAGTGCAAAGGCCCTGCGCATGGCCTGCTCTTCTCCACAGGTGTCCAGTCTTTAAAAGCCAACCTGGCACTGCTAATCCAAGCCACTGCCTAACAGGAGGCCCAGAGAGTCCTGAGTGGCAGCCTAGAGACCGCCCCCCCCGGAGATGCCACAGAGACATGGCTCCACGGGAGAGCAGCCTTTGAGACAGTGCACTCCGTGCTGGAAAAACCAGCCCTTCCAGAGATACCTCCCAGGACTCCTGCTAAGCCAGGAGCCTAGGTAGCGGGAGGGACTGCGGCCCTGAGCCCCAGAGATGACACGGCACTGTCCTAAACAGAATTGCATTCCCGACAGACGGTGACTCCCACGGGGAGACACTGGGCTCCACACACTCAACAGCTCAGGGCCTCCACCCATGGAGCCTGGCAGCAGCCCTCCCTCCACCATGAACCCACGTGATGCCTGAGAGTCAGGAACACCTGCCAGTGCCTGGATACATTTAACTGCCATCTGGGGGCAACCATCACAACAGATAGACAACCTACGAATGCGAGTGGTGCCACCTAGAGTCAGACAGCGGCAGCACATCTGGCACTCTCCCACCCCAGCCCCTCAGGCCAGGAACCTAGAACCACCCCCACCCCTGCTCCCAGTGCATGAGTCCCTCCACTCACCTTGGCAAGGATTCCCCGTATGGGTCGAGCCCGCTAAAGATTAGGATGCAGGGCAGACCCTCCAGCTCCAAGTAAGTCTGAGGTCTCCACTCGGCGTCGTCAATGTTCTGCCACATCTGGGGGTAATTAAAAAGAAATAATGTCTGGGGCCAGAAGGTGCCATGGTGGTTAAGGCACTGG
>NW_006194555.1:0-1063 GCF_000334495.1 Tupaia belangeri chinensis | reverse complement strand
TGCCACAGTTTTTCAATCCATTCTTCTGTCCATGGGCATTTGGATTGGTTCCATAATTTCAGTCTTAATCAGAAGGTCTGAGAATAAATTGATCCTAAGCCTGAGTCTCACTCGCAGTGCAAAGACAGGAGATGGTAAATGTCTCAGATGGAGGACAGTTAGCCCAAGAGAATCCATTTACCTATATAACACTTTTTCTGTCTATTCAGGCACCCAATATATTGGATGAGGCCTACCCACATTGAGGAGGGTAATCTGCTTTATTCATTCTACAAATCCAAATGTTAGTCACATTTAGAAATAGCATTACAGATACACTCAGAATAATGTATAATGAAATATCTCAGCACCCTGTAGCCAAGGCAGGTTGACACATCAAATTAATCATTGCAGTTTACCCATTGTGAACTTTATGTGTACATGCACCTTTTTAAACCACATGTATATAAGCTCCTCACGAAGCAATAACACAGTCATAATTTTACTAAACATGTAAAAACCTTCTTACAAACAATAAAAACCACACTGATCTCTTCTTCAGAAGTCAAATAACCTTTGTCCTTGTTACCATGGTAACTTTTTCTTTAATGAGACCATTGAATGGTGATAGGGGTGGCTGGAGAAAGATGATGGATATTTCCACAAAGGATATTCTTATCCACTTACTTATTGAAATACTTTTCTGCCACTGTCACCCCTTTGGTAAGCATTTGCACAGGTCACAAATATCTTCAGTTGTTTTTCCCATTGTAAAAGATCTGTTCATATAGTTCTTTCTCAAATTTCCTTATCAATAGTTGTTCAACCATGTTCCTTCCAAGCTCTTGATCATTCAACTAAACCACTGGCCACAGCCCATCAGTACATAATTAAACATCTGTCTACTTCTTCCAAGTAACATACGTAACCAGGTACATAGCTCGATGTTTTGCCCACTATGAAGATTTGTCCAAGGATATCCTAGAAATGAGATATAGTGATACAACTATCTATTTTGGAGTGGTGCCTACATGTAAAACAGAATGACTTATAAACCAAGAAATAGCTTTTCCTTCTTTTTTTT
>NW_006194554.1:0-1063 GCF_000334495.1 Tupaia belangeri chinensis | reverse complement strand
ATAAAACCCAAAAAGCCATAACATCCACTCAAAGTCTATCAGCTCTTTCATTCCTAATATTCTTGATTCATGTTTACTCTTTCTTTTCCTTATAAGTCTCAATTGTGGTTTATCAGTTTTATTCATCTTTTCAAAAACATATTGATTTCCCGACTTTCCCTATTCTTGGTGTTTTGAGAATTTAATAATTGGTTTTAGATCTTAGGCCTTTAAAGCTATACATTTCCCTCTAACCATTTCTTTAGTTATAGCACATAAATATTGCATTATGTGCTTTCATTGTCTTTTAGTTGATGATACTCTCTAATTTTCCTTGAGATGTCTTCTTCACCCACAAGTTATATAGAAATGCGTTGTTAGATTTCCAAAATATTTGAGGCATTTTTAAGATATGTTTTTGCTGTTGGCTTATAATTTAATTCTATTGTAATCTGAAGGAAAAACGTATTCTGCAAGATTTCAATCTTTAAGGATTTACTTTATAGTCTAGTATGTATCTTAATGAACATTTCATGAGCATTTGAAAACAATGTGCATTTTGTCATTGTTGGCCAAAGCATTTTATAAATGAAACTGAGTCAACTTGATTGATACTAATTTTAAATATTTTAAATTTTTACTGATTTTCTTCTCTTTTTTCTAAAAACTGGTATTAAATCTCTAGCCAAAATTGTAGATGTGTCTATTTCTTTATTTGTATCTACTTCCTTCATTTATTTTAAACTCTATTATTAGATGCATATACATTTAGCATGTTTGTGATTTCCTATTAAATATACCTCTTTATTATCTAAAATAGCCCTCTTTCTCATTGGTAACACTTCCTGTTTTGAAGTCTACCTTATCTGATATGACTATAGTCACATTAGCTTTCTTAAGCTTCTGTTTATGTGGTATTTTTTGTTATCCTTTTACTTTTAATTTTCATGTGTCTTTACATTTAAATTCCATCTCTTTGCCATAGGTTGTGTTCTCCCAATGCAGATGCTGAGCTGGAATTTGTTGTTCATACCATTCGTTACAATGAACAACCATGAAAACAAAAGGGATTAAGCAGGATCAG
>NW_006194553.1:0-1063 GCF_000334495.1 Tupaia belangeri chinensis | reverse complement strand
GCCAAGGGGCAGGGAGCTGAGAGTCAGCAGAGCTCCACGATGGACCTCGGGGGACACCGTCTGCACACCTGCATGCAGAAGGCACGGGTGCCATGAACCAAGGAACCCAGAGGCCCACTGCAGAGAGCAAGAAAGCCCCTTGCATGGCTAAAGGGCAGACACCCTTACCTGCCGGGAGACATGGGGAAAATGGGGAATTTCTCTAAGTTCCTATGACCTTGACTATACAGTGAATGGCCCTGACCTTACCTCAAAGGGGCACTGCTTATCGGTGTGGGCATAGCAGCCGTCAGCAACGACACGGCTTCGTGATCACCTCTTACCCTCCCGAAACTACTCCCATATTCTACACACGTGATCATTCAGCAGAGCGATCAGTTACCCATCTGCCTCAGCACAGTGGGTGCAGTTTCAGCCCCAAGAACTCGCCCATTTTCAGAGGTCACCCAGGTCTTGCAGCCGGATGTCAGCATGCCCAGCTGCCCAGCTGCAACTCCAGCACAGACCTCCCCAATAGCGCCAGACTCTCCAAAAATGTTCGGCCCACTCTCATAATGCACTGGGCACACAGGCTGGGTTCCTGCGTGTTCAGAGCTGTGTGGGCACGCCTGAGCGTGTGGCTGGCACAGCTGCCCTCCTCCTCGACGCCTGCTTTCATTACCTCTCCTGTGCCCTCCTAATCTGGGGTCACGTGTGTCAGCCTTGGCCAGTTCCCTGTCTGTCCACTGCTTGAGTGGGTTTCCATCCCAGCCTCTCTGGGCTGCGTGGGGTTCTATCCACTCTGAAGTCTCGAACCCCACTCTGGGAGACACCGAAGTTACCCTTCCCTCCCCTCAAGCTTCTGCATCTCCCTCCCTGGACAATGTCCCACGTTTACACGGAATTTAGTACCTTCCATCACGTCGGTCATCAAGGTCAGTGCTCGCGGTACCTGATTGTTGGCCTCCCGTCCTCTGCCATCACCACTCTCCTGTCCACACTTCCTCCTCTTCTGGACCAGTGTGGTACCTCACACAGTCCCTCTGCCTTCAGAATCGCCACACACACACACACACACACACAC
>NW_006194552.1:0-1062 GCF_000334495.1 Tupaia belangeri chinensis | reverse complement strand
GAAATAAGCAAGTCATAGATTCACTGACAAATGTGCTAAAGAGAAATATTTTGATAGTCTCGTATTAACTCTTCTGTAAATTATCACCCAAATTTTGCAGTGTATAGTTATTTATGGTTTTCTTCAGTGCTCAGAAGGTTTTGTAATGACAACTATTTTGGCATGGTAATGACAAGGTATAAGTACTTAATAAATTTCTTAAAATATTTGTGTCTTTTCTTAAACAGAATTTAATATTTAAACTCAACTTCTTCTTATACTAGAATAATTAGAGCAATACTGTTAAAATGTTATGCATTTTGAATGTTCTCAAATGTGACTTTGTAAATGCATTAAATTCTAGAACAGCATGGTTCATCTGATAAGGACTTGAGGATGACGCCATTGACTTTAGTACAGCTGTGTTGCTTGAGGCTTTCATCACATTTATCTCAGTAGTGGAGGCACCTTTGTGTTTGGGTGAATACTGGCAAAGTCCAGGGATACAGTGAGCCTTCAGGGTTCTTCACTTCCTGTGCCTGGGTAATGTCACTTATCATAATGTTTTCCATTCTGTCCATGTTGCCTCAAATGATAAACTGCATTGTTTTTAATGGTTGAATAGTGTCTATGCACTTATCCGTTTGTGGACAGTTACTGTTGTGTCCACATCTTGCAGTATGTGTACTAAATAGAGTTGCAATAGCCCTGGCATGTACTTATCTCATGGCATTCTGATTTCTTTTGCTTTTGACATATACGAAATATTGAGATGGCTAGATGACATAGCAGTTTTATTTTTAGTTTCATCATGAACATCCACACTATTTTCCAAACTCCCATACTAATGTACTGGACTCTGACCTTTGCCAAATATGATTTCTCATCCGATTTCACATTAAAATGAGGTAGCTAATTATATATCTGGCCTTGAGATAGCAGTTGTATGAGGTAGACAACTATACGTGGGGATTCTCTGCAAGGAATCTAGAACTAGGACTTCACTGCAGTTAGGTTTGAGTTTTCAGATCAGATAATTTTAAACAAAGCAGTCAGAGCTACAACTTACACACACACACACAC